>NW_010361936.1:0-2202 GCF_000414095.1 Morus notabilis | reverse complement strand
TATATATATATATATATATATATATATTGTAAAAAGTATTGAAAACAGCCTGTAAGTAAGCAATGGTTTCCTTTCACCAGAATTGTTGAATGCTGTTGAAGGGGGCAGTCAATGCCTTAGGCCGTGATTGGCGCCTGGGAATGACATTCCCACCCAAACTCATTATTATATAAAAAAAAAAAAATTTATCAATTTTCTTTTTCTTTTTCTTTTCATTTCCTGTATATTTTTTTTATCATTATTATTATTTAAAAAAAATTAAATTCCTTGCCGCAAAATCAGCGGAAAAACATGAAATCTGCTTCCGTGATTCCGTCCGTACCCCATCACAACTCCTTACATCCTCCCCAACCGTCTCGCCTACGTGGCAGGAAGGATGGGGCCCACGGTTAAACCACCAAAGAAAGACAGAAAATAATAAAAAGTTTCTTCATGATAAAACCCTATAAGAAAGTGGGAGTTTCTCTAGGATTAGACAAATAAAATTATTTGTAGTTTTATTTTTTAACTATTTTTAGCTCTCAAATTTATTATAAAAATTATCTGTTTTGTATATTTTTTTAATCTCATTTGATTTTGATTAAATTTAACAGTTAGAAAATTAATCCCACCTGTAAGACGGTATATCGAAATAGTCCACGGTACAGAAGAAAACTTTAATCTGACCCATAAGTAGTGAACTTTAACAAACTTAGGCCCCGTTTAGTTCGCTGATTTGAGTTTTTAATTTGAATTGAGATGTGACTTTATGTGAGAGCTTTTTACTGTAACAAAAAAGTTAAATGTGACTGTTTTCAAAAACTTTTGACTATAATAAAATTCGAATCAGTAAAATAAACATGGCTTTAGGTTCAGATTGGTTAATGGCGGCAATCTATTTCTTATAACGAAGTTCAAGAATGTATTTTACGAATTGGTGTTAAAGACAACATAATTGATCATAATTACAATGATTAAAATAATAATAATTTTTTTTTGAATTACACAAGTTAAAAACTTGAGTTGTAAAGTGAATTTTACGTGAAAAAAAATTGTAATAAAAAAATTGAATTTAAATTTTTATGAGAAAAAATAAAATAACATTGAAGGGGGCAGTCAATGCCTTAGGCCGTGATTGGCGCCTGGGAATGACATTCCCACCCAAACTCATTATTATATAAAAAAAAAAAATTTATCAATTTTCTTTTTCTTTTTCTTTTCATTTCCTGTATATTTTTTTTTATCATTATTATTATTTAAAAAAAATTAAATTCCTTGCCGCAAAATCAGCGGAAAAACATGAAATCTGCTTCCGTGACTCCGTCCGTACTCCATCACAACTCCTTACATCCTCCCCAACCGTCTCGCCTACGTGGCAGGAAGGATGGGGCCCACGGTTAAACCACCAAAGAAAGACAGAAAATAATAAAAAGTTTCTTCATGATAAAACCCTATAAGAAAGTGGGAGTTTCTCTAGGATTAGACAAATAAAATTATTTGTAGTTTTATTTTTTAACTATTTTTAGCTCTCAAATTTATTATAAAAATTATCTGTTTTGTATATTTTTTTAATCTCATTTGATTTTGATTAAATTTAACAGTTAGAAAATTAATCCTACTTGTAAGACGGTATATCGAAATAGTCCACGGTACAGAAGAAAACTTTAATCTGACCCATAAGTAGTGAACTTTAACAAACTTAGGGCCCGTTTAGTTCGCTGATTTGAGTTTTTAATTTGAATTGAGATGTGACTTTATGTGAGAGCTTTTTACTGTAACAAAAAAGTTAAATGTGACTGTTTTTAAAAGCTTTTGACTATAATAAAACTCGAATCAGTAAAATAAACATGGCTTTAGGTTCAGATTGGTTAATGGCGGCAATCTATTTCTTATAACGAAGTTCAAGAATGTATTTTACGAATTGGTGTTAAAGACAACATAATTGATCATAATTACAATGATTAAAATAATAATAATTTTTTTTTTGAAAGGGTATAATAATAAAATTAAATAAATGAAACGAGATCAAAACTTTTTTTTTTTTTTCTGATTTTGTTTACTACGGGCATGTTCTTTTTATTACACAAGTTAAAAACTTGAGTTGTAAAGTGAATTTTACGTGAAAAAAAAAATTGTAATAAAAAAATTGAATTTAAATTTTTATGAGAAAAAACAAAATAACAAAAAAGTATGAGTTGTGAAAAAATTAAGCCCTAAATGTGG
>NW_010361935.1:0-1089 GCF_000414095.1 Morus notabilis | reverse complement strand
TGTATTGATACACAATAATGTTCGTAATCATCACCCATGATCTTTGCATTCGGTGATGAAACTGAAGTACAGGTTGCAAATATTACCAATATTGTTTTGGTTTCAAAATTAGAACTTGAGAGTCCACTTTATTACGCAAGCCAACCATTTTTACAGCGCGCGAACAAACGGAAATATAGAAATCCCTAGATCTCCCGGAACTCTAACTTACGGACGCTGATCAGCTGGTTCATCTGAGCCCTTTGGGTTGACGATAAGGTGGTGATTTTGGCCAGAACTTCCATTTTTCGACTGATCACTGCGACCGGTGTTCGGTTCATTATCGTTGTCTTCAGTGAGTACTTATAGACCAAAAACATTTGAGTACTGCTTCCGGATCAGCTCATGATTAGGAATCAGGAATTGGTCCTCCGAGGGAAACCTATTTGCTTCTGCAGCAACCAAAGAAGCGAAGACGACGAAGCTGGCAACGGCGAGGACAACTGCTAGTGCTAGGGTTTTCATGATCAAAGTATTCCAGTGCCACTAAACCTGAAATGGAAAAACTAAGCAATATTAATTAATCTATAACGAATAAGAGATAGTGGTTAAGCAAATACGCCTTGGCACAAACTTGATCTAGGCCATATAACAGTGTTGAACGTTTAAGTTGTATCAATATATAGGCGATTTTTGAAGACCATATTGGGGGATCATATCTTGAATGAGATTTTGATATTTGGATGAGCATTAATATTGTGGATGGGGGATACCACAATGTCGTTGCACCATTGGAAGATATAGATCGCCTTACGTGGCCACCAAAGAAAGCGATCATGATTAAGATTGATATTTAAGAAACTTTATTTGAGTGTTGTAATTCATTTTCAACACTTTTGACTGCCACGAAATTGACAAATTTTCGAATTTGGTACTCTCTTGTCGAGGCACTTTGAATTTTGAAAAAGGTTAATGGCTCTGTTAATTTAACACTACAAGAATTTGAATTTTTTGTTACCAAAAATTCGGTAACTAAAAGTCCTGTTTTTGGTAGCAAAACTTTTTTGTTACCAAAAAAGTTTGGTAGCAAAAAGTGGGTAGCAGAAAGTA
>NW_010361934.1:556-788 GCF_000414095.1 Morus notabilis | reverse complement strand
GATATAACGTCTGATGGGCCGGCCCCGTTACGACACCAATGGTTGTCCCTGTTCCCGTGGCAGTTGTAGAGCACAAGGAGAGCTTCTATATGACGGATGATGGGCCCCATCATGACACCAAAAGATGTCGCCATTCCCGTGGCGGTTGTAGAGCGCAAACAGAGATTAGATCTATCGGTTGATGGGCGCCGTTACACAACAAAAGTTTTGAGCGTTCTTTTGGCCATTGTAG
>NW_010361934.1:0-250 GCF_000414095.1 Morus notabilis | reverse complement strand
GCGCGTAGAGAGCTTTGATCTAACGCCCGATGGGCCCCGTTAGGACACCAAAAGTTTTCGCGAAAACGTGGCAGCTGTAGATCACGAAGAGAGATTCCATCTAACGGCTGATGGGCCCCGTTACGACACCAAAAGTTGTCGCCGTTCACATGTCGGTTGTAGAGTACGATGAGAGCCTCGATCTCACGGATTATGAGCCCTGTTACGACACCAAAACTTTTCGCCGTTCCCTTGGCAGTCGTAGATCGCG
>NW_010361933.1:28539-38138 GCF_000414095.1 Morus notabilis | reverse complement strand
AAAAAAAAAAAAAAAAAAAAAAAAAAAAACTCTTCTTTACAAAAGAAGAAACGTACAGTTTTGATTTCACAAATTAGTTCATGGGTTGAATAAGTGATGTTCCCTTGTATATATTTCGTAATTAATATTTTGTCCTCCCGAAATTAAAATTTAAATGTACGAGAGCAAAAGCAATGAAAACAGAACTAATCAATGAAGCAAGAAAAAATTAGTTGGGCTTCTAATAGGTGTTCGAGCTCAATTATTAACGGTTTTGACTTGAAGCACCCAAAGCATTTACGGCAACTAGGGTTTTGCTCTTGCATGGCCAATTTCCTCATGATTTGGTTTTTGGTTTTTTTTTTTTTTTTTTTTTTTTTTTTTTTTTTCGTTTATAAAACATCCTTCTTTGATCGCAAGCCTTACTTTATAATAAATAAACTATAAAAAATATAAACTAGTAAAAACTATCAAAAATACAAATGATTTCCTTGAAATATAAAATATATATGTTCCCCTTAACTGTACTTATTTAATTTTTTGTGTTTTTTTTTAGAATTTAAGTTGATTTATTGTGAGAGAAAAAGAATGGCATATGTAGGGCATAATAACTTACTGGGGCGCTATTCTAGATTTTTTTTTAAAAAGAATTACTTCACAAAATTCATGGTCGAAATGCTAACAACGTTATTACTTGAAGTTGTTTTTTTTTTTTTTTTGGCTAATACGTTATTACTTGAAGTTAAAAGGTTAAATTACACCATATATATTTCTCCTAATTAAAGATTACTACTTTTTTTTTTGCGCAAAAAATTAAAGATTACTATCACAAACTTATTTATCGAATTTCAATTAATTTAGATGCATCTGGAAGTGCGGCTGAAATATTTTTATTTAGAAAACAGTGAAAAACCTAAAGCTCTAATAAAACCCTAATCGTTACCTGTGCCCTAATATATTCCAAAACCTACCACCTTTCTCTCTCTCCTTCTCTCTCTCTCATGTGACTCTCTACAATATTTCTTTTGCCCTGCTCCCGAAACAAACCCACCATCTCTTCCTCGGTAACCAAATCACCTTGCCTTATTTTAACTTCACCCTTTCCCACAGTAATTACACAGTGAAAAAAATAAAATAAAACGAAGAAAATTTAATAAACAACTTATAAAAATCTACTAAATTAAATGGTAGTACCAAATTTCTTCCCTCACTACCATAAGTTCCAATATAGAGCTTTCTCTATCTTCACGCCACACCTTTAAACCCTAATCTAAACTGACCTCTTTTAAAACACTAATAATCTATTTGATAAAATTAAATGAAAAAAAAAAAAAAAAACATTGAAATTGGTTTGCTTATTCCAACCCATTACCCTTTTACCTTTCACAATCTCCTAAGCTGCCTCACTCCCTAATATTATCAAGTCTTTCCCTTCCCTAGGCAAAGCCTCTCTCTCTCTCTCTCTCTACAAATGAAATTACCATGGCAACATATTGTTAAGGTTGACGTGATGAAAATTTCATGTGGGTGTTGTTAGCTTGTTTTGGTAAATATGGTAAGTTTCCTCATGGGATTGTGGACCTTATACACACACATATACATGTACATATATATATATATATATAGTATAATATATATATATATATAAGGTATGTATGGGCTAATGATGTAGTTGTGCAAGTGTTAGCCATACTGAATGATATTATCCACTTCAGAGTAATCCTTGCCGTTAGATTAATGCATTCATGGTATATATGTAATGCAGTGCTTTATCATCAATAATTACTTTCACTTGGCTAATAATGTACTATAAAAAAAGAAGATAATATTAGTCCATTTAAAAGTGTAGGAGCTCTTCAAATCTACCAATATTTAACCACCTGATAAATTTATCTGTCCAATCACATAATTCAAGTGATCATATAGTAATTAAATTTCATACTATCCTACAATATTGTATGATAAAATGTGATTAAACCTAATGTTAATTGTGCTAGATAAATCTGGTGATACATCATCATGTGTGCATTGATATCAATAAAAGCGAAAATGTTATATTTTGGGTGTTTTTAAATAGGCACATATATATTACATATATTGATGTCATTTCTCAAGCTAGTTGTGATCATAGTGGTTGTGCAAAGAATGCAAGATGAAATTATATAATATTTGATTGATCAGTCTAACATTGTATTAAGCAGCACCAACACACTGACAGATATTTAATGTTTTCTCTCAATATTACATTATTGACAATAAGCAACAGAAAAATAAAATTCAACAAGCTGAATTGCCATTCCCTAACTTGAGTGTAGTTTTTGAGTTATAACTTGAGTTGAAGTTGTAATTTAAATAAAATTGAGTAAAACTGAATAAAATTAAAACTTAAAAAAATATGAACTTAAATAAAATCAGAACTTAAATTTTTTTTTTTTTAATTTTTTGAACAAAAGAACAGCAGTATATTACATATGTAGGTTCAATAGTATTACTCTATTAATACATACATACGTGTATATATATATATATGTATGTGTGCCCATCGTGGTACCAAGGCCTGTTATTTAGAGTGTAACTTGAGTGTAGTTTTTGAGTTATAACTTGAGTTGAAGTTGTAACTTAAATAAAATTGAATAAAACTGAATAAAATTAAAACTTAAAAAAATATGAACTTAAATAAAATTAGAACTTAATTTTTTTTTTTTAAATTTTTTAAACAAAAGACATATAGGTTCAATAGTATTACTCTATTAATACATACATACGTGAACACTAGAAAGTAAAAGGAAAAACAAAAACAAAAAATCAAATCAAATCAAATTGTCGACTTTACCCCCACGAAGTTCTAACTTTGTCTTGTGGGAAAAAAACAAAAAGAAAGAGCTACTTTTGTTGTTGCCTATTCACTGTCTATTAAGGTAATTTAGTCCATTAATTAAAAAAAAAAAAAAAAAAGAACCAAACGCCCAAAAATCACTGCAGTAGAATTAGATATGGCGTGTCAAGTCTTGGATTATGATAATAATAATAATAATAATAGATACTAATATTTAAATATGTATGCAAATGGGATTCTTTTTCAAAGCTCATAATCTTGGTAACATCACAATATTAAGAATAAACACTGCATTTTGCTTCCTTCTGCTTTCGACCCTCAAAACAACCTTTGCATTTCCCATTCAATCATCCACAAAACTCCATATCTCTCTCCCACCATTTCACAACGCAGAAAAAAGACTCTTTCTTTTTGTGTCTGAACTTTGTCATCACCAGATAGCAGAAGAGAAAGACATTTTCCGGCAACACAAAAAAGATGTATAAACATTTATAAATTAGTGGTTTGAGTTAGATTTGTTCAAGACCTGTTTATGCATTTTCCTCTGAAAGAAACCAACTGTGGAAAAGAAAGAAGAAAAGCTCTTTTTATGTTTTTGTGTTTTTGGCTGGCTCACATGCATGGTTTATGCACATTGGTGTGAAGTTTAAGCATCCCCCATTACTATAGAAGCCTCCCTTCACATGCATTTGGTCTCCCTAGAGTGGACTTTTTCTTCACCACCATCACTATCAATCTCTCACCAAGACAAAATCCATAATCTTCATCATTATCATCATTTTCTTCTTATTGAACTTCAACGCCATTTCTTAATCTTCACCACCAAACCATTTTTCCATTATTAGCTCAAAGTTTGAAGCAAAAAAAGATGACCCAATTTCTCATTTCTACTTCTCATGTTTCTTCTTCTCATTTTTCCTTCTTTATTTTCTTGGTGGTTTACCTTACCATGACCAGGACTTTAATGGTCAACTCTCTGTCCTCTGATGGTCAAGCCCTCCTCTCTCTACTATCTGCTGCTGACCCTTCTGCTAAAGAGTCCTCTTCTGTTCTCTCCTCATGGAACCCAACAAGCCTAACTCCTTGTTCATGGCAAGGAATCACATGTTCTCCTCAGAACAGAGTTATTTCTCTCTTTTTGCCAAATGTTTTCCTCAACCTTTCTTCTTTACCTCCACAGCTCTCTTCTCTCTCCTCTCTTCAGCTTCTCAATCTCTCTTCAACCAACATTTCTGGTACTATTCCACCCTCCTTTGGCCAATTCACTCATCTTCGCCTCCTTGACCTCTCATCCAACTCTCTTTCTGGCTCCATTCCTCAGGAGCTTGGCAAACTCTCTTCTCTCCAATTCCTTTTCTTGAACTCCAACAGATTGTCTGGGAAAATACCCCAACAGTTGTCTAATCTTACTTCTCTACAAGTTCTTTGTCTCCAAGACAATCTGATAAATGGTTCAATACCATCTCATTTGGGCTCTTTGGTGTCTCTCCAACAGTTGAGAGTTGGTGGGAATCCATATCTAACAGGTGAGATTCCACCACAGTTGGGATTACTTACCAATCTCACAACTTTTGGTGCTGCTGCAACTGGGCTTTCTGGTGTGGTCCCACCAACTTTTGGGAACTTGATCAATCTCCAGACTTTGGCTCTTTATGATACTGAGATATTTGGTTCTGTGCCACCTGAACTTGGGCTTTGTTCAGAGCTGAGGAATCTGTACTTGCACATGAACAAGCTCACTGGCTCTATCCCTCCTCAACTGGGAAAGCTTCAGAAACTCACTAGCTTGCTTCTTTGGGGGAATGCGCTAACCGGGTCGATCCCGGCTGAGCTTTCCAACTGTTCTTCACTTGTTGTTCTCGATGTCTCTGCGAATGATCTCTCCGGAGAGATTCCGGGCGACTTGGGGAAGTTGGTTGTTCTTGAACAGCTTCATCTGTCGGATAATTCACTCACTGGGAGAATTCCGTGGCAGCTGAGCAACTGCACTAGCCTCAGTACTCTTCAGCTTGATAAGAACCAACTATCAGGTACAATTCCATGGCAGGTTGGTGAGTTGAAATTGTTGCAAAGTTTCTTCTTATGGGGTAATTCAGTGTCGGGAACTATACCGTCGTCATTTGGGAACTGTACCGAACTCTATGCGCTTGATCTTTCAAGGAACAAGCTTACCGGGCCAATCCCAGAAGAGATTTTCAGTTTGAAGAAGCTGAGCAAGCTTCTGCTTCTGGGAAATTCTTTGACAGGAGGGTTGCCGAAAAGCGTTGCGAATTGTCAATCTTTAGTCAGGTTAAGGCTTGGAGAAAACCAGCTTGCAGGTCAAATTCCCAAGGTGATAGGTCAATTGCAGAATCTTGTTTTTCTTGACTTGTACATGAATCATTTCTCTGGGGGACTTCCTTCTGAGATTGCAAACATCACTGTTCTAGAATTGCTAGATGTGCACAATAACTACATAAGTGGAGAAATTCCATCGGAACTTGGTGAGCTTGTGAATCTGGAGCAGCTTGATCTCAGCAGAAACAGCTTCACCGGCAGCATTCCTTCGAGCTTTGGGAACTTCAGCTATTTGAACAAGCTCATTCTGAACAACAATTTACTCACAGGTTCAATACCGAAATCTATCCGCTACTTGCAGAAACTTACTCTACTTGATTTGAGCTACAACAGCCTCTCTGGTCCAATCCCACCTGAAATTGGCTATGTCACAAGCTTGACAATCAGTTTGGACTTGAGTTCTAACTCGTTTACTGGAGAAATCCCTGAGACAATGGCCAGTTTGACGCAGCTGCAATCCATTGATCTTTCCCATAACATGTTTTATGGAAAGATTAAGGTTCTTGGTTCCTTAACCAGTCTTACTTCTCTTAATATTTCCTGCAACAGTTTCTCAGGTCCTATCCCAGTGACACCGTTCTTCAGAACTATATCTGCGAATTCCTATCTTCAGAATCCTCGCCTGTGTGAATCTACTGATGGCACTACTTGTTCTTCAAGTCTAATGCGAAGGAACGGATTGAAGTCTGCCAAAACAGTGGCCATTATTTCAGTAATTTTGGCTGCAGTAACCATGGCGGTTTTGGCTTCATGGATGCTGGTTACCAGAAACCAGAGGTACATGGCAGAGAAATCGTCAGGTCCATGTGCATCCGCTTCAGGAGCCGAAGATTTCTCTTATCCATGGAATTTTATTCCATTTCAAAAGCTCAGTTTTACCGTTAATAACATCCTGGATTGCCTGAAGGATGAAAACATAATCGGAAAAGGTTGTTCCGGAGTAGTCTACAGGGCAGAAATGCCTAGTGGTGAACTTATTGCAGTTAAAAAGCTCTGGAAAACAAAGCAAGACGGCGATCCAATAGATTCATTTGCTGCAGAAATCCAAATTCTTGGACACATTCGACATCGAAACATTGTGAAGCTCATTGGCTATTGTTCAAATAGAAGTGTCAAGCTCCTCCTCTACAACTACATCTCAAATGGTAACCTCCAACAGCTGCTGCAAGAGAATAGGAACTTGGATTGGGAAACTCGATACAAGATTGCAGTCGGGTCTGCTCAGGGCCTGGCTTATCTTCACCATGATTGTGTCCCAACAATTCTTCACAGGGATGTCAAATGCAATAACATACTTTTGGATTCCAAGTTTGATGCCTATTTGGCAGATTTTGGCCTGGCAAAACTGATGAACTCTCCAACTTACCACCATGCAATATCTAGAGTAGCTGGCTCTTATGGCTATATTGCCCCAGGTAACTTTTTCTTTAATCTTCATTTTAGTTTCTTAATTAATTAATCGATTCATATTCTTACAAATTATTCTATAACTATTGCAGAATATGGCTACACGATGAACATAACAGAGAAAAGTGATGTCTACAGCTATGGGGTGGTCTTGTTGGAGATTTTAAGCGGGCGAAGCGCAGTTGAGCCGCAAGTAGGAGATGGATTACACATTGTTGAATGGGTGAAGAAGAAGATGGGAAGCTTTGAACCAGCTGTTTCAATACTAGACACAAAGCTTCAAGGTCTGCCAGATCAAATGGTGCAAGAGATGCTTCAGACACTCGGAATTGCTATGTTTTGTGTGAACTCTTCTCCGGCAGAGAGGCCAACTATGAAGGAAGTGGTGGCATTGTTAATGGAGGTTAAAAGCCCACCTGAAGAATGGGGAAAAACTTCCCAACCACTAATAAAGCAGTCCTCAAATCAAAGTTGAATTTTTTTTTTCACTCTTATTTTTTTGGTATTTAACTTCTAGTTATTTTCTTTTCCTTCCTAAAGACATCAGTGATTGATTTTCTATATCCCAAGATAAAAAAAGAAAAGTAGTAATGTTATTGTGGGAAATGGGATAGTTAAGTCCTATTTGTTGAGTTTTGCTGATGTTCTTTGGTGATTGTACAGTTTTGATGCATCAATGCAGTTGATTTTCTTCATGTTACCTTTTTCCCCTATTCCCCTTCATGGTTATGGTTAATCAAAAGTTATCCATTTTGCAAAAAAGGGATTTCCTTTTGCCCATTCCATGTTTTATTTTCCTTTTCCAGATTAATGAGATGTTCCAACCAAAAAGAAACACTAGTTACACAATACAAGCAAAGCAGAAGAAAATAACTATTTGTTACAAAATAGTTCCAACCAAAAAGAAACACTAGTTACACAATACAAGCAAAGCAGAAGACAAGAACTATTTGTTACAAAATGCTTAAGCTTGCTTTAAAATACTAGAAATGTCATAATAATCCACTTAATATAAGCCTCCTTTTATTCATGCTGTTTCTCCAAAACAATCATGTTTTTGAAAGATAAAGCAACTATTTTGCGTTCCCACTAATCAATGGCCTTCACTATTAACCTTTTTTTTTTTTTTTGAGGATTTCGATATTACAAATTGAAGGCTTTCCAAACCTTTCAACCATTTCCTGTTACTTTCACTAATTACTATTTGATAGTCTTGAAATATTATTTGTCTCAATGCACCCAAATTAGCCACAACTTTCTTTTGAGAGAGAGAGAGAGAAAGAGAGAAATATTCATGCAGATCATAATGGAATTAGTATTCCCTAATTTAAGGGAGTCAATGGTCTAATCTGCTTCTAGAACAACAGACAAAAACAATGCAAATAGTATCTAAAACTTGGTGGCTAGAAGGGAAAGAAGAAGAGAAAGCAAAATTCTTCTTCATATTATTTAAAAACAGGTCCCTACATTGCAGGCTAAAAGCAGACACACAGAAAACAAGCCATGCTTCCTCTCCTCCCCCACATGCCTTCCCTGACAACCATATTTGTTTCCCATATCTTTCACATCCTTTGGTATTTTGGTTCATATCCCTTTTCTGATTTTTCAGTGAAAATTGGTCAAAAAGAAGATCCCCCAAGATTCATTCAGAAATCTAGCATTTTAAAATTATTGAGCTTGCAGAAGATATTAGACAAAGCAATATTAAAAAGACGGTATTACAAACTTACATCACAAATAGACATTGGGGAATCAATGATTGACCCAATAAGCTTCTCTTTTTGTTTCTTTGGTGTGTCTAGATGTTATGGAGAACCATGGCTGGATAAAAGAACAAAAAAGGTAAAGAAGTTGGACCACAATTGATGTCATGTTTTTCTGTTTCCAAAATGAGGATGTTTCTCATGAGAGATAGAGAGGAGGAGAAGAGCTGGATAGACAGTCCCACTTTCACCAAGAAAGCCTTGTCCTGTCGTGGATAAGTATTTTTTTTTTTTAATTTTTCGTTACACTTATTTGTTTTTCCCTTTTTTTTTGTTTCCATTTTCTTCTTTTTTCAGATGAAGCCAAAAATGATAATGACTTCCATGTTCAGTTCTGCTTAGTTTTAGTTGTTTTATAAGATTTTTGGTGGCCCTGGAGTTTCAGCACTTGTGAATTCTCAAGGTAGGTGCATGTATGCTTTAACGAGAAGGATAGGATTTTTTTTTTTTTTGTAAATAAAATAAAATAAGGTTTTTTATGGCTCAATAAGAAAATATGGTTATAGCGATGAGGGTGACGTATCCAAAATAATCCTGAAAGAACAATGCATTTCTGCGCGGCGGCGTATGGATCCCTCACAAATAGGTCATTGTCCATACTTTTTTGTCCATCACTATTAAACTGGCTAACTTGAACTCAAAATCTTATTAAGAGAAGCAGCAACCTTAATACCCCACCAAATGAGTAACCTTCGATAATTCGTATATATTTATTTATAGTTTTCCTAAACCCTACTCTTGCGGTGGAGAAACTAATCAGTCACTTAAAATTCGAAGTAGATTTTCTTTTTGCCTTTGTTTTCGCTCTTGCAGGTCCAAAATGGCTGAGACATCTCAATTTCAAATGTTGTCCTCATGGACTCGAGTTTGTTTAAGTTAATCATCTTCTTTTTACTTTTATATATTTTTATCACGCTTCCCTTCATCGGTCATGATTACTCGGCATAAGCGAGCATGATATGGTCAAATAGCCATGGGAATATTCTGTTTTGATCTTCATGACTCCTCAATTAAACATTCTTCGGCATCTCTTGAGATATGCACTCGGGAAGGAAGACAAGCTCTAACTCGTGGAATGATTTCTACCACAGAGAGAGAGAGAGAGAGATTTCCTAGGGGACCTACTCAAAAGTCTCTGTTTTTCAGCTGATGTGCATTAGACTCGATCTATTTTGAATAATTATTTATTTTGATGTGATTTTAATCAGATTCAACGATGAAAAATATGTAGCGTCTATGATTTTGATCAGATTCAACGATGAAAAATATGTAGCGTC
>NW_010361933.1:21773-28188 GCF_000414095.1 Morus notabilis | reverse complement strand
TTTTTTTTTTTTTTTTTTTAAATGGGAAAACTTCAATTGTGGTGTTTCGCTAGTTTGAATCACAACTTAAGTTTTTATAACAGTATTTTCTCTCACAAAAATTCAATTTCAACTTCATTTTTTCTGCTATAATGATTTCTCTCATATGAATTCACTTTAACTCAAGTTTTCAACCTGAACGAATGACACGAGCGAAGCTGTGAACTTGCATAAACGTCATACATACACTGAGTCCTCAATTTAAGATAACAAAATACCAATCAGACAGTGCTGTACTTATTCCATGCTGAGTAACTTCTAAAGTTCCCATCCGACAATTTATGAAATGCAATGAAAAGAGCTTTCTGGGATTCCACGAGAATACTACTCATTCTGGAACTTGCTACTTGCTATAATAAGTAACTTTGAATACTTTTGGTCTTCTTGAGTATCGCAGTCAGGGAATGGAATCTGCTAGTGCATTTTTTTTTCTTTTTTTTTCATTCCAATAATAGGAATTTATGAGTATAAAAGGCAAAAAAAAAAAAGGAAAGAAAGAAAAGAAAAAAAAGGTGTACATGGAGAAAAGGGAACAAGAATCCACCAAAACAAACTGAACATACGGGAGAACAAACACAAATAATTATATAGCTACTGACTGATGAAAAATCACTAAACAAAGCTTCTATGTTTTTTTCCTAATTGTTTTGTGTGTATTCTTACTTATCAAAAGGACTGTTTTTTGTGTAGTTCTTAAGAGAGAAAATTTCCTCTTCCCCTCCATTTTCACCTTTGCTTTCCATGTTTCTTACCCTCTTACCAAACATAGCCAGTCTAACTGACTCAAGGTGGTTTGAATTATTTGTTGTTGCAAACTCATCTCCCTCGAATCTTTCCGACTTTGGAAGGATCAAAATTTGACTCCTACCTATGATGGATTTTAAATCCCTCCCCCAACCCATTTCTTCTATTTTTCTTTACCAAACAACTGTAAGTCTTCAAATCCAGCACGAATTCTCCGACTCGACTCCAATCCCTCCTTCTACTTTACCCTCCCACCAAAAACTGCTTTAAGGTTTCAGATGTGATGACACTTTTGAGAATCTAAAAGTTATCTGATCTATTAACCCTGTGCCCCAGAGCTAATCAGAATTGAGTCCTAAAACCACCTAGAATGATGAGGATAACATAATCAGAACTTAAAATTTGACAACTATAAATTGCAAGAACCAGATGCAAGTAACTGGGTTCTGAGGCAAAGATCGATGAAGCTGTCTAGACGATGTTGCTATAATGAAGAACTTCTTGGAGTATAGATCTAGTTTGAATTGATGTGCAAGACATCAAAATTTATAGCATGTCCACTCTCCGCAATCATTTGTAAGAGTAGAAAATTCAAATTTCCAGACGCTTTCTCCACCTCTTGGTTCTTAGATGCTAATAAAAATGAGGAACAGCAAAGTATTGAGAATCATATCATTCAAGATATTGGTAGGGTTGTTATTTCGAGAACAATCTGAAGTTCTCACTTCAACCACTTAACTCATTCTAGACAAAAAGGTACATTCCAAAGACAGACAAAAAGGACAGGGTGAACATAAGTATACAACTAATGGTACTAATCATCCTGCTTTCAGATTTCACGAAAATATGCAACGACCGGACACCCCCCCGGCGGATGGTAAGCTAGACAACAAATGCTACACAAACCTGGACATTAAAGATATCACCACATGAAGGACATGTAGCCAGGGTTAAGTCAAAAAATCCAATAGTTCCATTTTCCTTCTTGTTCATCAATCGAAGATCAAGACAAACCTGGCCTTCCCTTGCTGCCTGTTATCCATGCTTTCCCGGATCTGTCCCAAACCACTCCTTATCCACTCCGAAAAATACCTTAAGGGCCTAGGATCAAGGGCTTCTTGAAGACTGGATTATGCATAATGTAAATCTAGAAACGGTATGTTATGATTTTGATAATAAAGCAACCACTGATTAGCTCACTGATTCGTACAAATAGAATTGTTCACACTAAAGGTATGTACAGAATATCACTACTTTCTATAGTTGAATTCCGTACACAAAGTTATAGAATGTTACAGTTAATGGTTTGTACCATGATCGCTTCACCCTAACTACCTGCTATCTCCTATGTAACAAATTTACACTTAGACGTTAACAGTTCAACTTCAAAAGATAAGCCATTTTATAGCTGACTAGCTACATATCAAAGAAGAACATCCACCATTCAATCTATTGATTTCCATTTTCAGTTGAAAAGTTAAACTATGACAAACTAACTATAACACGACAACCATTTTTTTAATCGTTTCATGATTTAGTTCCACATATCAGCAAAGTACATCCACATGACCAACAAAATATATCACACTTCAGAACAATAACATGGCAACCAAGTAAACCTTCCTTTAATTAAGTTTGCAATTGCTTTAGTATTATATCAGTTTGCACATTGCAACATCAAAATAATTCATCCCATTATTACAGAAAAAAACAAAAAACAAAAGAAAAAAGAGCCGAGCTTGAGTCCCACCAAACTCTTCACCCTCAACAATTGCCTTCAAAACTTCCTCCATCGAAAACCATTTAACAAAAAATTGGTACAACCCTACAATAAATGGAAAAATGTTAATAATCCAAACTGACAAACCTCATCAATCATCAAGCTGTTGAAGCTCAGCCTTCAACTGCTCAATCTTGAGCCCCATGGACCTCTGCAAAGCCGCTTTCTCGCTCTCCGGAAGCTTCCCCAGAAGCCCATCAAACATGTCAAGCACTTCCTTAACAGCCGCTCTAGCACAGTCGGCCTCTTCATTAAAATACACAGAATCTTTGGACTCCAAAGCCATCTCTATCTCCTCCCTCGCTTCCGCGAACTTGAGGTTGATCGTGTCCACCTCTTTGTTCACGTCGAACTCGCCGGGCCCGCCACCGTATCTCCTCGGAGTCGAAACATTTCGGCGATTTGGTTGGACAAAGTGGCGGAAGGTGGAGATTAGTGCGTTGGGAATGGTGGGTTTCGGGGAGTTTGTTGTGATTGGGGGTCGGGTTGAATCGGGTGCTAGGGACAATGGGGAAATGGGTTTTGGAGATTGGTTAAAAGGGTGTCTGGAGAACAATTTGCGGAGTGGAATTTGTGACGGGCGATGCATTTTTTTCGGAGTTCAAAGTTGGAATTTCGCAGAGCAGGAACCGTAGAATGAAAAAAGAAGTGAGCAGACGTAGAAGAAGAAGACACTCTAAAACCCCAGAGACGTAAGATCGCGTGAGCTTTGACAAGTGGCACCTTGCAATTGAGGAAGGGTTAGCTCTGAAAAAAGGTGTCATTTCTTTGTCACTGTTAAATTAGTGGATCTCGCATCGTTTGAAGATATTTGATTAAAGAATAAAAAATTATAAAAATATTAGATCATCTCACTTAACAATTGATCTAATATAAGTCTTTAATAAATTCAAGAGAAATGGTAAGAAATAGGTATACATTTAAAACTTATAAAAATAAATGCCTAATTTATTATTATATAAAAATTAATAGATCATCTCATATTTTTAATTTTTAATTTTCTAATTTTATCTTTTTCTTGTTATTTTTTTCTTTCCTGTGATAAATCTAATTATGTTTAGGATTTATATAGTTATATCACTTGAAAAAGAACAGTATAAATTCTAATGGTAAATCTGAATATACTTAGTAAATCTTGAATATATATGATAAGTCTTGGATTCACTAAGTTAGTATCACTTTTTCAAGAGCTCTATAAATTCTAATGGTAAATCCTTAGATATACACGATAAATCTAAATAAATCCAGGATTTACCATAATTTATCAAATTAGAATCACTTGAAAAAAAACAGTACAAATTTTAACGGTTGATCCTGGATATACTAACTTAGCATCATTTTTTTTTAGAACCGTACAAATTTTAATGGTAAATATTAGATATACACAATAAATCTAGAATTTGCTAAGTTAGAATCACTTAAAAAATAACATAATAAATTCTAATGGTAAATCCTTGATATACTTGATATTTAGAATTTACCAAGTTAGCATCATTTTTTTAAAAACCGTACAAACTCTAATGGTAAATTCTGGATATACACGATAAATCTATGTAAATTCAGGATTTACCAAGTTAGAATCACTTGAAAAGGAACAACACAAATTCTAATGGTAAATTCTGGATATACTTGGTAAATCTAGAATTTATCAAGTTAGCATCACTTTTCAAACTCTAATGGTAAATCCTGAATATACACGGTAAACTTAAGATTTACCAAGCTAGAATCACATGAAAAAGAACAGTACAAATTCTAATGGTAAATCCTGGATATACTTAGTAATTTTAAGATTTACCAAGTTAGCATCACTTTTTTTTAAGAATCGTACGAATTCTAAATTAATCAATAGAGTATTTTTAAATTTTCAACTGGTTGTAGAACCATATCTACATCAAATTAACTTATTTATTCACGTTTCTTAAATATTGACCTATTTATTTTAATTTCTCTCAAATCTTGGCCTATTTTTCCGATCTCCCTAAATTCAATTTCTATCATTTTAGACCTAACTTCCGAAACTCAGGGTTACTTAATTAGCCTTAGAGGCAATGTGCTGTAATTCTCATTCATTTCACCGATTTGAGTTTTTAATTACAATTTTGTTATAATTAAAGCTCTAACAAAAAGTCACATCTAACTTTTTCTGCTACAGTTAGAAGCTCTCACATAAGTTATATCTTAACTCGAATTAAAAACTCGGATCGACGAACTGAATTAGAATTTGCTTTCAAGTTTTTGATGTTTCAAATGCTCTTTATCCAACGAACCAAATTTGTTTTTGCTGTAAATTTGTAATTTACAATGATATTGACATTGAAATTCTTCAAAAATAACGTTGGCCCATGAGTTGTATGATCAAGCAATTTGTTGTATAGTAAAACTAACTGATCAAATGACTTCTATGCACCTCTAGCGTTTACGTCATAAGACATTAAAACTCATTTAGTTTATAGGTTTAATTCAGTAATTTATTGGGACTTACGTTTGGTTCATGAATTCAGAATCATTCTCGATTTGCGTGTATTTTTATGAGAAAAAATACTGTAGCGAACTATGAACTACGATTCAAATTATGACATGAATACACCAATCAAACGCTAATACGTTGAATCTTGGTTGGAATTATTTCAACGGTGAGCTTCCTTCATCAGTTTCAAATCTTAAGGACCTCACGATCACATCAACCTAAGAGAAAACAAATTCAGTGGCAACTTCCCATCATCACTTTCAAATTTGAGCAAAATAACTTTCATAGACTTTGCATTTAATCAATTCAGTGGTGAGTTACCTTCATTTCTTTCAAATAACAAACAATTTACCTTTGTAGATTTTTGGCATAACAATTTGATGGGTCCCGTACCAAGCCTAATTTTCAAAATGGTGAATCTTACATGTCTAGATCTTTCCCACAATAATTTCAATGGTGTATTCGCATTGGACCTTGACTTGCTCCCGAAGCTTGAGAATCTCCCGTTTCTAGGGTCTCTCGTTCAATACCCATATTTCATCAAGCACCTATGACAGTAGTGTCAATTACACTCCGTCTCGTCGGCTTTCTTATTTGGTAATATCTTCTTGCAACGTCACTAAAGGTGTGTTTAAGATTGCTTTTGAAACTTTTAAAAATATTTTACACAATAAACGATGCAATTATAGTATTTAATAAAAGTGTACAAAAACACTTTATACATAAATCAATATACTTTTTAAGTTATTTTGAAAAATTAGAATGTATAATTTTTAAATTCTACTTCTGCTTCTATTAAAAACACTAATTATTTTAAAAACACAGCAACCCAGACTAATCCTAAGTTCCCCAAGTTCTTGCGAAGCCTGCCAAACCTCCGACAATTAGACCTTCTAAAAAATGGAATTTACAGCCGAATTCCTAAATGGATATGGGAGCTGGGTTCTTATTCCCTTACTTTTCTTGATTTGTCTGATAAACTTTTTGATTGGTAGTACGGGAAAGTTTCCTTATTTGGCCAAGGAACTACAATATCTTCTCTTTTCTAACAATAGTCTTGAAGGCCTGTTGATATCAGAATTTCTCACACACCGATGGCCCACTGGCGAAGTATTGTCCCCACTTGGGCCCGCCGTGACGGGTGGAGTTTTGTCCCTTCATAAAAGGCGCCTCGCTGGTAGGAGGGGTTGGCACTATGGTACATATACCTCTCCAGACCCCCGTCTCCAACCGATGTGGGACTCTTGGTGTACAACAGTGCCCCCCGAGACGGGGGGACTAGGGAGGCAGGCCGTGGCCAAACGTCCCCAGTGGAGTCGTCAACTGTTGATACCAGAATTTCTCACACACCGATGGCCCACCGGCGAAGTATTGTCCCCACTTGG
>NW_010361933.1:0-13033 GCF_000414095.1 Morus notabilis | reverse complement strand
CTGTGTGGTTATGGATAAATCATACATCTATGAAAGTGCTAGTGTTTGCTCAATGTAAATGACACTCAGACTAATTGAAAATTAGACATCATCTGTAAAACTTTATCCACTTTTTGGGGTCGTAAAAATGGAAAATATGCCCAAGTTTTTGGAAAATAAACCATATAAGTTCATGTATTCTAGAACAGAGATTTTTCTTTTGAGCCCCCTTTTTTTTCCCCAATTTTACAGTCCTGTCATTTTGAAAGTCTTCATATTATCTACATATGTTTCACTTCACAACAAGGCATAAAGAAGCCCAAATTGCGGAGATTCCATATTTGGAATCATTAAAGCATGTCAAATGATGTTAATCTATCTGGTTTAATTGTACTGATGAAACACTTCCTTTAGTATTCTCCAATGCTGAAATATTCAAATCGGGTAATCAGCTGATAGGAGACTTAAATGAGATTGAAAGAAGTTGATATTGCATTATAGGGTTCTACGTCTAATTGTAATGTCATGGTTTCTAGTACTTATCTTATGTGACTACAAATTGATATTCTTCTGCACAAGTTTTGTTCTTTAGTCAGTTGGGTGGTTGACCTTTGGGAGGTTTTGCAGGCAGTGCAAAATCTAATTGATGAGGAGTTCCAAGGGATTGTACATTTGCGGACATCAACATTGCATAAAAAAGTTGCATCTGCTCGTCATGATTTCATTAAACTTTCAGGCTCTGAAAACAAGCTGGAAGCATTACTACAGGTCCAATGTTGCGCACCATATATGATTTCTTTTGTTTTCTTTTTTGTTTATCAATTAGTGACTATTTTTGTATAAAGATAAGAAACTCATAATAGCAATGTGTAGCACTATACAATACTGTGTTATTTATCCTGTGAAGAGCATCTTCAGTTTATAGTTTGGTATTCTTAATGATAGATGCTTTTGTATGTATCCAGTATGAAACATGAAGAGCTCTTTAGTTCGACTATTTATGTGGACAAGAAAAAGCATTTGTTAGTTGCTTTGTATTGCATCAGTCTAACAGTGGGAGCTTTATTTATTTATGTTTTTGGGTGGAAAGCAGGTTTTAGAGCCTAGTTTGGCAAAAGGAAACAAAGTAATGGTATTCTGTAACACACTTAATTCCAGTCGTGCTGTCGACCACTTTCTCAGTGAAAATCAGACATCGACTGTCAATTATCATGGCGAGGTGCCAGCAGAACAAAGGTAAGACCAAGACAGAACATTATAACATATTATCTCCCCAGCAAACTAAACCCCCTTTTCCATTTCATTCCCAATCCAGATGTTTGTCTTTGTACAGTTGTGACTTGTGAAGGCAATAATTTGTGATATACGTTTCTGTTGTAAACCATAGAATGGTTTTAGCACCAATAGACCATTTCGAAGTTCTGCTGAAAATTATCTTAAAATTCTATTTATGAAGTCTTTCTCCTGCTTTGTATCATCCTTTTTGCGTGTATGCTGCTTTTCTAACTCGCCTGGCTATTACATCAGATTTGAACTTGAAATTAATTTATCCTGCTTGGAATACTTTTTCCTTAAATTACCTAGATATAGGCATTATTTAAGTACAATTTGTTATGTTTACGCTTTAGGTTTTTAGAAAGTATCCATTTCAAATGCTTTTTTGGATTTTGCACTTCTTGTAAAAGGGATATTTGTGAACATTCGCTGCGATCAGCTATACTCCATTAGAATTCCTTCTAAGCCTCAAATTTCTTTCTTTAAAAAAAAAAATAATAAAATTAAAAAGAAAATCTTTTTTCTTCTATGTTCTTCCTATGCAAAAAGCAAAGTATCGTTTTACTTTGCACTTCTTGTAAAAGGGATATTTGTGAACATTCGCTGCGATCAGCTATGCTCCATTAGAATTCCTTCTAAGCCTCAAATTTCTTTCTTTAAAAAAAATAATAATAAAATTAAAAAGAAAATATTTTTTCTTCTATGTTCTTCCTATTCAAAAACAAAATGACAATTGACTTCTAGTTCTAACGTGGTTGAACTGTCTTCATTGAATCAAAGCAATCTAAATTCAAGAGAGAATAGCTGATTAATGTGAAGATTTTGATGTCCCATTTTAGTATTTAACATCCTATCATTTGAATTACAGGGTTGAAAACCTCAAAAAGTTTAAGACTGAGGATGGAGATTGCCCCACACTGGTCTGCTCAGACTTGGCTGCAAGGGGGTTGGACTTGGATGTAGATCACGTCATCATGTTTGATTTTCCATTGAACTCTGTAAGCATCAGCTTCTTGTTGGGTCAATTTTTGTTCAAGTTTTTTCACTTTCAGTTTTTCTTTTAATCCTAATCATTTCTGCTTTAAAAGCTCAACCTTAATCTCTATTTATTTTTTAGATTGACTACCTTCACCGTACTGGAAGAACTGCTCGTATGGGTGCAAAAGGTGCAACAACTCTTTTTCTTGAATTTCCTTCTTATTCCTATTTTCTTGAGCGAGCATACAACAAAGGCATTGTAACTTTAATAATCTCTGCCCGTCCTATTTTTACCTACCCCGTGAAGTTGGAAGGCCCTCTTAAATTGTAGGTATCGATTTAGGGGTAAAGAAATGATTTACCTTGTCTAGGAGAAGATAAATAAAGTATGAAAAGAGGACCTGAGACTTGCTCTAAATTCATGGTGTGCATTGTGAAAATTAGATTTAAAAGCATGAAAATTATCTAATATTTTAGCTTCTCAAGCTACATCTTCCTATGTTAACAAGCAAATATTTCTTTGGATGGTTTTTCCTGTTCATTTTTTTCGTAGTCCTTCCTTTTGTTGGCTAAATTCGTGCAATGGCATTTGCTATTAGCAGTGCAGCATGGCTAAGCCTTTTTTAAGTGACTGTTTTCCATAAATGTTAAATTAATACATTTCTTCCTTTTGCAGGGAAAGTGACAAGTTTGGTTGCTAAGAAGGACGTTGCTTTAGCCACCCGAATCGAGGAGGCGATGAGGAAAAATGAAAGTTTGGAATCTCTATCTGTAAATAGTGTGCGGCGGGACATTGCCAGGGCCCGAATAACTGAGCAGAAGGGGAAAAATGAAAAATTAATTAAAGTTGCAAAGCAGAGAAGCAGAGATTCAGCAAAATCATATCAGGATCAAGGAGTGAAATCCAAAAAGGCATCTGGTCCAGCTAAATTTGCAAAGGCAAGCGTTAAGGTATCGAAAACAGTAAAGCTCTCCGGTGCAAGTAGCTCAAGAAAATCTTCTTCGAGTGCAAGTAGCTCAAGAAAATCTTCTTCAAGTGCAAGTAGCTCAAGAAAATCTTCTTCCAGTGCAAGTAGCTCAAGAAAATCTTCTTCGAGTGCAAGGAAGCAAGTAGTGAACAAAGGATCCAGTGCGGCAAAATCAACTTCTTCAAAATTAAACGTTGTCGGGTTTAGGGGGCGGAATTCTTGGTCAAATAAGAAAGAACCAGCAATGGCCAGATGATTGTAGGTGAGTTTTGGCTTAGTTTATGATTGATTGCTTATCAAATTTGCAGTTACCATGTAAGTTTGGCATCCAAAATTATCTTTGTAATATTCATACAAAATTTTCCCTGCATCAAATTTTAGTGATATTCATTCACTTGGTGGGTTCTGAATACAAATATTCAAACGAAATATGTTGCTATTCACCAGTTCATCCATTGAGACCTCTGAGAAGGATATGTCTCAAGAAAATCCGAGGACGATAACAATGTGTCGATAGAGTAGTAACAACAAGAACAAATTTGATATATACCTATCCATATGTATAATATATAATATATATAAAACTGAAACTGGCTTTCCCTCGTAGCCTACTTCCAGGTTAGTAATAAACGCGGACTTTTGGCAGGTGTGACAACATTCCCTTCCGAGTCATAGATTATGACACCAGAAAAGTCGGGCAGTTGGCACTTTCCACCCATCAGTATGTTCTTCTGCCAAACCGAGACTTCTTGTTCATCGCTAGCATCCGTGCTTCGTTCGATATTTCCGTGTTGAATGTGCATAACAGGATCATCGGTGTCGGGTTCATAGCAAGCTCTCCATTCACGCCATCTACGCGAGTGCGAGGCGCACATGAACAGCGCCATGGCGCACAGGAAAAGGGTCATCCCTCCCATGCCAAGTTGAAACGTGTTTGTACTTTGTGGGTTGTGGGAGAAGAGAGGAAGCTGGCGAGCCATTGAGGTGATATGATACGCATGATATGGTTAAATACAATATATATAATGATAATCCAAATGGGAGGAGTTGGATTTTGAGGATTTGTTAACAGTTTGCGTAAGAGAGTGGTTTTGGTGATCTTTGACTTCCTTCTCTCCTTTCCGTTCTTAATGTTAGTTATGCTGATGATTATCTAGTTCATGGATCCTTTTTGAGTAGGTGATCCATCTCTCTCTCCCTGGACGACAACTCCACCACCTATTCCGATTAATTATTGAGAAATAAGTAAATCAATGTGGTCATTTTTAGCTATTTAGGCTCTGTTAAAAAAAAAAATTAAAAAAAATACAAAGAATCCCGAGAGAATTCCAAAAATCCCCTCATAATTCCTTTCAATTTACGGCCGGGGTATCAAGCTTATTTGATTGACGTATCAAGCCATATTTCAGTACTATATCCCCTAGTCACGTTGCTCTTATTGAGATAACTAATCAAACTGATCGACCAAAGTAGACAGAAAATGGGATTCATCCTACTCACATAGTGCTATCTGACGTATGCGAGTACTTCGTTCATTTCGCAGATTCCTATATCCCCTAGTCACGTTGCTCTTATTGAGATAACTAATCAAACTGATTGACCAAAGTAGACAGAAAATGGGATTCATCCTACTCACATAGTGCTATCTGACGTATGCGAGTACTTCGTTCATTTCGCAGATTCGAATTTTCAATTCAAGCTGAGATGTGACATTTTTTTAGAGCTTTTCACTGTAACAAAAAAAGTTAGATGTGACATTTTCTGTGAGTTTTTTACTGTAGAAACCTAAAACTGAAAATTTGAATCGGTGAAATAAACGAGGCCGAAGATTTATCTCATAAAAACGCCCATATATTAAGGTATTACCCTATGGGCGTTCCCTTAAACAGTTTGTACATGAATTATCAAGGCCAATTGTAAAAAATAAGCCCACATTTAAAACTTATGTTAATAAATAACTAATTTACCAATGTACAAAAATTAATAGGGTCTTTTTATGTTTTGAATTTTTTACTTTTTTTTTTCTCTCTCTCTCTCTCTCTCTCTCTCTCTCTCTCTCTCTCTCTCGCTCTCGTTTGTCGGTATGCTCTCTCTCGTTTGTCGGTATGCTCTTCTCTCTCTCATCACCAATCGTAACTTTACTAATGTACGATAAATACTTTTTAATTATGCTCATAAATCTAGAATTTATCGTACGGTAGATCCAGGATTTACCATTAGCACACATATTGTGTTATTCGTAAATCTTGTATTTATAGTGTAAATCTAAGTTTTACCATATAAGATTTACTATCAGAACACAATTCCTATTCTTTTGTAAATCTTCAATTTGCACTGTAAATCTAGAATTTACTATGATCAGTAGAGATAACACTAGTTTTTGAATCCCATTCGTGAAATTTCAAACATCAAACCCGACTGAATGTAACTAGTCCCGGCAAGGAATGATTGCTAACAACATGCAAAGCCTTATAAAATGGAAATGGGACCATGCGAGCTCCATTGATTCAGCATAAGCAAACAAAGAACACTGATCAAAATCAAGAAGAAAGACCTAAACTTGCCAATTGTACAAATTTAATTTATTTCGGAACGACATTGGTCTATATGTCGTGACAAATTGTACCGTACTGTAAAAACACTCTTATGCAGTACAATTCATGACAATGCGTCAAAGGGTACAAAAAGCGAACACTAGTTTGTATTCAACAAATATCCAACTTCCGGCCTGATAAATTTCAGCTACTATGATAAAATCCAACTAAAGGTATAAATCTCGGTATGTCAGTATCTAACTGAATAAGCAAAAAAATTACAACTCGCGAAGCCCTCTAGAATGGACTCCCGGCAAGAATAAAAATGAAATGAAGTCACTGATGGAAGTCCGACTGGGTTCGATGCTTCGGCATAAACATACGAAAAAGTTGAATACGACGAGATCCTCATGAAGATGGCTGAAGAGAGTGGACGACCTCTTCAGCTTTTTTCTTTAGAGCTTCTGGTGACTCGAGGAGATGAAATGCTTCTGTTTGGTCTATTTCAACTGTTATCGCGGCAACTTCTGCGTGACTACTTTCAAGATGCTCCACAAGGGAAGATAGATCTTCACGTAGAACCTAGAATTTTATGCAAATATAGAAACTCAATAAAACTAACAAGCGGTCCCTAAAAATGTGTGAAAGAATTCCAAAACTAAGATGACAGACCAGTCTCCCGCACCTTTGTTATCATTGAAGTAACCAAAATAGTTTGTACACTTTGATCATTAGAGTTTGATGCATGTTCCTTTAGTGGACTCAGGAATTTCTGAATCTCAGGACCTAAGCCATGATTAAATATATCATCCACCTCATCGAATACCTATTAAAAATCAATGTCATCATTCAATATAGTACAAGACATAAAAAGAATTTCAAGTCTAACAAAAGAGACAAGAAGACTTCTACATCCGAGGAAAATTGAGAACTTTGGTACTAATTGAACTAAACAATGCACAAGGGAACTAACCAAGTATCTGATTTCATTAGGGACAACGCTACCCTCCTCTATTTTCTGAAGCACTTCACCAGGTGTTGTAACCAATAGGCCAACTGAAGCATCCGATGCATCTTCCTGAACGTTAGACTCAAGTTGACCATCCTCCACTGTAGTCTTCGACTTCACAGGTTTGAGAAGGAACTTTACCACAGTAAGGAGCTGCAGAGCCCATTAATGTCAATCCCAGGAGAACCGTTACAATTCTTTGAGACAGCATGAAAAGGTTAGGAAGGAAAGAGAAAAGACAGAACTAGACCTTCTCGGCAAGCTCCTTTGTGGCACACAGAACAATAGCTCGGGGAACCTTGGGCTCTTCACTGGACAATTTCGCATCCCGTCTTAGGCGCTACAAGAACAAAACATCTCAGAAGCATTTCATAAATACTCGGAAAATCACAATGCACCCAATTTCATCGCTCCATAAATTTAAGCATTAGCGTGAGGAATCAGAGAAGAAATTACTTTATGAAACCTGATAACAAATATACACAGTAAATAATGCCCATTCATTCATTTCAAAATAGTAGGCTTCTTTTGGAATTTGAGGAATGTATTAATAAAGACAATTCTTACCGCACCAACTAACAGGACAAGTTTTGTTTCACATACGTTTTCAAGGCAAAATCACAGTTTTTCTTTCTTTCTTTTTTTTAATTTTATGGCCACTTAAACAGAAACAGAAATGACAAACCAAAAAGCATAACAAATACATCTCATCAATTGACATACGACTTGCATCGAAACATAGAATATCTCTTATGACAAACTTTACATGGACATTTTTTTTAATGACAAAGTCAAGGCCATATTTTCTCAAACGAACTTCATTTGTGTCGCCACTCAGTGTCACTCAAATACATATATCATCATAAAATAGAAATCATTCACAAAGCAAAGGGCAGAACACTTACAAGTGGGAATCAATTACGTATAACAAAGCAAAAACGATCAATTTCAGCAAAAAAACAAAACAAAACACGACCCAGAAAAAGGAAGCACAAGTGCACAACAAAAACACAAAATCTGGATTACCTGAATCAAAGGCAACAAGTAGGTTAAGACCCCAAGAGTGAAAGACCCAACAGACTCATTATGAGAAGTGAGAACCAAACTCTTCCCTTTCAAGATTGGAGGAATCCCAGCACAGTGAATCTCCGCAGGAAACAGAATACCCAGCTCCTTAACAGCCTCAGTCAGCCGCTGGCCCACACCCAGATGCCGAAAACTCGCCAGCTTCGCCTCATTCATCTCCTTATAAGAAATGGGTTTCTGCGGGAGAACCATGTCGCTTCTGGGGTTCGGTTGTTTGTCGACGTTGTTCAGACGAGTGGTGGTTTCGATGGTGATGTGGGCGATTCCGGTGGAAGAGAGAAACCTGCTGAGACCGAGAAGAGAAGTGTCGGGGTTCGTGGGTGATCGGCGGGGAAGGTTCGAGTGGCGAAAACAGAGTTTCAGAAGAGCTCTTGCTGCTGTTGATGTTCCTCTCATGGCTTTCCTCGCCTTCGTCGCCGCTGCTTTGCCGGTTCGGTTTGTTTTCTTCCTTCTACTCTCTTCGCTCCGAGTGAGGTGTATGGAGGTGTTGATTTGTAGCGCTTGTTTATGTTTGGGCCTAGAGTAGGCCCAAGTGGAGATGAGAGTACTTGGAGGTTCATGGGAGAAAGGTGGTCGAGGAAACAAGGAGAAAGGCACAAGTATTAATTTTTATATGTTATTTTTAATTAATATTTTGTTTAGTTAAATAATTATATTAATTAAAATGATATTAATTAAAAATAAGAGGTAAAAATTCACACTCATACGCTTGTTCAGTTCGCTGATTCAAGTTTTTTTACGGTGAGAGTTTTTTACTGTAACAAAAAAGTTAGATGTGATTATTTCTGAGAGCTTTTTACAGTAACAAAATTCAAATCGGTGAAATAAATGGAGGTAATTTCAGCAACTTCTTTAAGGGTAATTTAAAAATGGCTGGAAGTTTTGAGAATGAAAATAATGAACAAAATAAAAGTGAATTTCTTCTTAAAAAAATAATAATAATAAAAGTGAATTTTTAAACTATCATGTCTCACCTCTCCCTAAATCCTGCGACCATAGGACTCAATCGACGGGCTGCCTTATCATGGCGACAGGGGACAAAGAAGGCTTGCCACGTCACGACAAGGCTCGTGACATTATCGCGAACTCGAATCTCATTTTCTTCTCTATCTATAGATCCTTTATTGGTGGTGGTAGTCATGTTAGGGTTAGTTTCAAATCTAGACTAGAGTATTGGAAAACCTTACCCAATTAGGATTAGTTTCAATTTGGGTATTTCCTTTTTCCAATTTGAGGTAAATAAAAACTTATATTTGGTGATAAAAATTGATAAATTATATTTTTATTACATGAATGATGAATTTACTAGGTAAATAATATATCTACTAACAATGGATTGAAAATATTCAGTAAATAATACCTTTTCTAATAAATAAATTGGTAAATACTCGGTAAATAATGATTTTTTTAGGTATAAAAAGTAGTAAACAAAGTATTTATTTAGTATAAAATTGTTAAATGCTAGGTCATCAAACGGCAACTCCGGAGGGGCATCTCAACTTCCAACTGTTATTGAGGTCTAGGTCCAACCATATCATATATATAATTGCTCAACTCAGAACGTCAAATCTCGCTTCATCGAACCTGACAAGACTCCCGATCTTCATCGGCAAGCAACAATATCTCACAATATCTTTCCAAAGCTGCCTACAAGGAAGGCATATTAGCCTTTTATACAAGCAAATGATGAAATAACTAGGCTGGCAACTTAAATGACATAAACATGAAGGACAAAACAGAAGATATTAAAGCCTAGTTAGTTTTGTAAATTTGAGTTTTCAATTTGAATTAAAATGAACGAACCCTAAAAAAATTAGATGTGACATTTAATTGTAAAAATTTAAAATTAAAAACTCAAATCGATAAAATGAACGAACCCTAAAACTTCTCAATACCGTTAGGGTCACTAATTTTAATCTCAATTCTTATACCAATTTTTAAATTATCGTCCTTTTTTTAATAAATATTTAAAAAATTATCATGTCAATTAATAACTAAATAACTCAAAAATTAGTATAAAAGCGGCATGTTTAGTTTGCTGATTCGAGTTTTTAATTTGAGTTGAGATGTAATTTTATGTGAGAATTTTTTACTGTAGTAAAAAAGTTAGATGTGATTAGTTATGATAGCTTTTTACTGTAACAAAACTCAAATTCTAAACTCAAACTAGCGAAATAAACAGAATCTTAGAAAGATCCGTGCGCTTTCAATGCCAGAGCCAGATGAACGATAAGACGCTGGAAATATCTATCTTTTTCTGATTGATTTGTTGAAGTGGACGACGCTCGTAAACTTCGCTCTTCACTTACACTATTAACTCACTTTAATAGATGTGTTGTTAAGTTTTTTCTTTTTTAATTTGCGGGAAACAAAGGAAACAATAACAGGGGATAACGGATTTGGGCGCTTCTGTTTAGTCCACGTGGAACTAACAATATACTGGTTTTTGCTTAGAAAAAGAAAAAAGAAAAATACACAATATAGCATATTTAATACAAAAAGTAGAGGCCCCGTTTGTAATTTAATACAAAACAATTTAAATTACAACCCGACTTTTTTGATGCAGTATTTCTCTTAAGAAAATAAAATGTTCAATTGGTATAATCGCTTCTTTCAATCTTTTGGATAAAATGGTTAATTAAACCAACATCAACATTAAAAATTTCTCATATAGTTCATAAATTCTGGTTTTAGAATTGGCTTCTAGCACCATGTAATCTCAAAAAATAAAATAAAATAAATAAATTGGTATAATTGATTCTTCCGATGTTTTCATAAAACGGTTAATTAAACCAACATCAACATCAAATTTTCTGATGAAGTTCATAAAAAGTGACAAGGAAAATTCAACTCTGAGTATTTTAGCACGGTCTCAATCGATTTGGAATTTCAAATCACTTGTAATGTTCAGGTTTCAAAACACCAACATAAGGCAGATTCCTGTATAATTCGGCAAAGTCCATCCCATATCCCACAACAAAGTAATCTGGACACTGCAAGACAGATTAAAGACAAAAAAAGGTCTGAAATGTCATTGTATGGTAGTAGTGGTCATATGCGACACCAAGACAACTATGGAGACGTTTGGTTCATAGATTAAAATCATAAGATTAAAATTATTTTTGATTTACGTGTATTTTTTGTGAGAAAAGATACTGTAACGAACTATGAATTATGATTCAAATCGGGATACAAATTCTCTAACCAAACAACTCCTATATGTTTCGGCAAAAAGAGTGGATGCATAAAAATCAAAATGATGAATTGCTCGTGTTAATTCATATAACAAAAAGTACACCCTGCTTTCTAGCATATTTTTCCCCATTTTGGTCCTTTGTTCCTAAAATGCTTTATATTTTTGGGAAATTGCAATTGAAATTTGCTTTTTAAACATTAATCATGATGAAATTAAAGTAGGGGTGTTAAAAGCTTGCAAATAACCAATTCACTCAATCCAATCCAATCTACAAAGTGTGAATAGCCAAATAAGTGCATATTGGATTAGATGGAATTTGTTAAAAATGGGTTAAATTCGGATCGATTGTTGCTCATGTAAAAAGTAATTAGTCAAAACGGTCCGCACTAACTATAGTTTATGTTTTTACGTGGAATTGTGAATCTTAGTTTTGTTATCACTTGTCTAAAGTGACAACGAATTTAATAATTTAAGATTGGATTAGTTTTCATTTTTAATATCACTTCACTGTTTAAATTCGCAAGCATGTTGTATTTTTCAAAAGAAAATATTTTGGATAAGAAATTTTCAAAAAAAAAATCCAATTTTTGGGGACTAGATTCAAAACATAGGGGGAAAAAAAATCAATCCAATCTGCGTACATGATATCATATAGGATCATATGAGTATTGAATTGCAGATTGGATTGCACATGTCCAATGATTGGATTAGTTGGTTTGTTGAACACCGTAAAATTAAGATAATTTTTTTAATACCATTCTTAAGCAAACTTGTTATAATAATTGAACATTATAAGAATTAGAGAAATGTTAATGTTATTTTTTCTATTATTTTTTATATTTATTATTTGATAATAAATTATATTATTTAAACACAAAATAAAATAGGAGAGTCAACGTGTCAGTAAATTATAAACAAATAAATATAAATTATAATTTCTAATAATGCATAAATTTAGGGAGGGAAAACAGGAAAAAAAATAAATAAATGGATAATCAAGAATCCCTACCTCAAATCCAGCATAAAACTTGCCCTGGCCAACAAGCTCAAACTGAACTTTTCTCCTCGCTGGTTTATCAAGAAAAGTACACACCGATACAGACGTCGCTCCTTTGGATTTCAAGTGCTCCACCAGACACGCCACTGTGCTTCCCGTATCCACAATGTCCTCAACCTGGCGCCAAAAAGTCCAAAACACCCTTCCAATTACCACCAAACACACCATCACATACATTTTCTCGAGAAACAAACAAACAAGCAGCTAAACTTCACATATTACGTTACCAGGATTACGTGCTTTCCCTTGACATCGAGCTTCAAACCGGAGGAGATTCTCGGTCGGCCGGAGGACTCGGTGCCGGAGCCGTAGGATTCGGCGCGGACGAAGTCGACGGAGACGGGAAGGCGGATGAGGCGGACGAGGTCGGCGAGGAAGAGAAATGCGCCGGTGGCAACGCCGACGACGGCGACGGAGGGAGGCGGAGAGAGGGCGGAGAGGTCGGCGGAGATTTGGGAGGCGAGGGAGGAGACTCGGGCGGCGATCTGGTCTTGGGTCCAGAGAACCCTCTCTATGTGGGAATCCATGGAAATCTCTCTTGTTGTGATTCCGCTGACTCTTTGGGGTGTTTGTGTAGGTTTTTTCTGGCTTGGCCCTTTGGGCGCGAGTCCTATACATATGACTTGAAGACTGAAGTATATAAAAAATGAAAATACTTTACAAACAAAATAAATTAAAATCTTTATGATAATTATTATGTAATTTTATAGACTAAAATATGAAAACCATTATAGAAATGGGAGTTTCTCACGTGCACCCATCTTTTTGGGACCGGTAGGCCTAGTAAATTTTTAATTTCTATTGGCTGTCATGTGTAAGGTGTACGATAACAACATGTATTCAACCACATAGTATTTTTTCTGCTTGGTCTTTTGAATTCATCTTTCCTTGCTTTCTGTGCTGTCTTTTTTTCTCGTCGACAACTCTTCAGTGGACGCTGGAGCATCAGCA
>NW_010361932.1:1570-1777 GCF_000414095.1 Morus notabilis | reverse complement strand
CACGGGAACGGCGAAACTTTTGGTGTCATAACAGGGCCCATCAGCCGTTTGATCAAAGCTCTCTTCGCCCTCTACAACCGCCACGAAAAGGTGACAATTTTTTGTGTTGTAACGGGCCCCATTAGCCGTTAGATCGAAGCTCTCTTCGCAATCTACAATGGCCAAAGGAACGCTCAAAACTTTTGTTGTGTAACGGCGCCCATCAAC
>NW_010361932.1:0-1552 GCF_000414095.1 Morus notabilis | reverse complement strand
TCTACAACTGCCACAGGAACGGCAACATCTTTTGGTGTCGTAACGGGGCCCATCATCCGTCATATCGAAGCTCTCTTCCCCCTCTACAACCGCCACAAATTTAGCGACAACTTTTTGTGTCGTAACGGGGCCGGCCCATCAGAGGTTATATCGAAGCTCTCTTCGCGCTCTACCACCGCCACTAGAATGGCGACAACGTTTGGTGTGGAAACAGGGCCCATCAACAGTTAAATTAAAGAAGCTCTCTTCGCGATCTACGAATGGCACAGGAACGACATCAACTTTTGTTGTCGTAATGGAGCCCATGAGCCGTTAGAACGATGCTCTCTTCACGATCTACGACTGCCACGGGAACGGCGAAAAGTTTTGGTGTCGTAACGGGGCCCATAATCCGTCAGATCGAGGCTCTCTTCGCACTCTACAACCGCCACAGGAATGGCGACCACTTTTGATGTCGTAACGGGGCCCATCAGTTGTTAGATCGAACCTCTCTTCGCGATCTACAGTTGTCACGTTTACGGTGAAAACTTTTGGTGTCCTAATGGGGCCCATCGGGCGTTAGATCGAAGCTCTCTTCGTGATCAACAACAGGCACGGGAACAGTGAAACTTTTGGTGTCGTAACGAGGTCCACAATCCGTCAGATCAAAGCTCTCTTCACCCTATACAACCGCCACGAAACCGTGACAATTTTTTGTGTTGTAACGGGCCCCATTAGCCGTTAGATCGAAGCTCTCTTCGTGATCAACAACAGGCACGGGAACAGTGAAACTTTTGGTGTCGTAACGAGGTCCACAATCCGTCAGATCAAAGCTCTCTTCACCCTATACAACCGCCACGAAACCGTGACAATTTTTTGTGTTGTAACGGGCCCCATTAGCCGTTAGATCGAAGCTCTCTTCGCAATCTACAATGGCCAAAGGGACGCTCAAAACTTTTGTTGTGTAACGGCGCCCATCAACCGATAGATCTATTCTCTGTTTGCAGTCTACAACCGCCACGGGGCCCATCGGGCGTTAGGTCGAAGCTCTCTTCACGCCCTACAACTGCCACAGGAACGGCGAGAACTTTTGGTGTTGAAATGGGGCCCCTCAGCGGTTTGATCGAAGCACTCTTCGTGATCAACAACAGGCACGGGAACAGTGAAACTTTTGGTGTCGTAACGGGGACAATCAGCCGTTACATCGAAGCTCTCATCACGATCTACGAATGGTACGGGAACGGTGAAAACATTTGGTGTCGTAACGAGGCCCACAATCCATCAGATCAAAGCTCTCTTCGCCCTCTACAACTGCCACGAAACCGTGACAATTTTTTTTGTCGTAACGGGCCCCATTAGCCGTTAGATCGAAGCTCTCTTCGCAATCTACAATGGCCAAAGGAACGCTCAAAACTTTTGTTGTGTAACGGTGCCCATCAACCGATAGATCTATTCTCTGTTTGCACTCTACAACCGCCACGAATTTAGCGACAACTTTTTGTGTCGTGATGGGGCCAGCCCATAAGAGGTTATATCGAAGCTCTCTTCGTGCTCTACCACCACCACTAGAATG
>NW_010361931.1:13147-86330 GCF_000414095.1 Morus notabilis | reverse complement strand
TAAATGTCAAGCAGAAGAGGAGGAAGATTGAATGCTTCTTCATGTTTGCCGATTATAGATTATGATCTTTATCTTTTGCTCTCGAAACAAAGAGAGAAATAAGTTGTGCAGAGAAGTTTTTGGTCCTCAGTGCACTTTATATAGAGACACTACAAGCCGAGTTAGATGAGGACAAGGAGTACTGTTACGTATATCTTCATATATTGAATATTCAACCTAAGTTTTATCTTCTTTTTTTTGTTTTTTCTATCTTCATATATTGAATATTCAACCTAAGTTTTATCTTATTCTTTTTGTTTTTTCTATCTTCATATATTGAATATTCAACCTAAGTTTTATCTTCTTGTTGTTGTTTTTTTTCTTTTTCTTTTAAGTTCTTTTCTCTGCGTGAGTTTTTATTTAATTTTATATATCTTTTTTTTAAAAGCTTATCGGAAAGCCAAAGCTAATAACCTAAATTGAAATCGAATGGCAATTATTGTAAATAATTATTAGAAAGGGTTCTAACGTATATTGCATATTTAAGATAATTGAATCATGTTACTTATAATTATCATAAATCAGTGTTGGTACCTGAATTGTACTAGGTCCATTAAGGGTCCAAGCCCAATCCTTTGTATCCCGTGATGTAATTGGGCTCGTTCATGGACTCAAATCACGTTCGGAGAACTCCCGTGGGTTGTGATTTTATGGGTCATGAGTGATCACATAGGCCCATTTGTTCTTCATTTGACCCAATTTGAAACCCATTTGGAGAGTTTTTCAGAATTAGTTAAATTAAGTATGAATGAGTAACGGAGAATTCAACCCAAAAAAGCCTTTCTTTTGCTTTTAGAAGCCCAAAGATCCTTTACTTTAGCTTTTAAAAGGCCCAAAACCCAAGTCTTATGCCTTAAAAATTTTCTCCAACCTAAAGCCTAAGAAATCAATTAGTTTCGGCTCATTCGAAGGTTTTTCTCGTAACTAGACATGCCTCTCAGAGCACTTCCCGTGTCAGACATGCTTTCTCAACTCTTCTTCATATCAGGTTGTCCATTCGGGGCACTCGTGCACATTCGGAGCAACCTGGTGTCGGAGCATCCTATTGTCAGAGCAAGTACAATGGCTGCATGGTCATTCTTATGCAAACAGCTTCTGACGAAAGTCCAACACGCTATCAGACCCCCAAAGAGAAAAGTCTTTGGGGCACTTGGTTGAGTCAAACACTCGTGGAGATTTCAGGTAAGTCATTTTGTGTCGGCCCAAAATTCAGAATTTGGCCTCCAAGTATTTCCACTTCTAAGGTGACATTTTGCCTCCTTCGACAAGGTAGCTGGAATTTTCCTCCAAACAGAATGACTTGTGTTGTACTTCATCAGAATGCTGCTGGAGCAAATTTTCAGACACCTTTCATCCCATTTTCAATTTGTGTCTTTGTCAAACTAGGAAAGTGAGCTAACACCTTTCCTCCGATAGGAATGCTCTGACAAGCCGCTGCTGTTTTCCTCCATTCCATAACATTCTATTTCATTTCGGAGCCATCTTTTTGTCAAACCCAGAATGGGAGCTAACAGCCTTCCTTAAAACAGAAATGAGTGCTTAGACCTCCCTCAGAGAAGTTGTCAAGCACTTCCATTTCCTTCCATAAATACCCCTTCATCCTCTTCATTTCAACACACAGCTACACATTAGAAAACACCATTAGAGTGCCGAAACTCTTGAGAAACCATCTCCCTTTGAATGCTTTCTTCAAGTATTTTGCTACAAAGACTTGGAGTTTGATTCAAGATGTTGAGAAACCTCATAGTTTGTAAGCGTTAACCTCCTCAGAAACTCCTCACGAACATTCTCCAAATCCTTTTCCACCACCATCTGAGTGATTCAAGGGTTTCCTCTATACTTTCCTGGAAGTATTCAAGCCTCCAACCTCAGAGCCACTCTCATTCGCCGTCGGAGGGAGTGCTCTAAACGGTCTTCACGCTCTCGAAGCAACCTGTATTTGCTCTCAGAGTTCTTTCTCTAGACTCCTCTGTACGCATTTCTCCATCAGCGCCTTATCCACTAGTGAAGCTACATACTTAAAGCCTCCAAAGCAGTCTGAAAGATGTCTTTGGAGCCCTTCTCCATTGAAAAAATTTTATCCACCTATCGAGTCACTCCTCCATTAATTACGTGATCATTCCTCCCACCATTCTTCGTTAACGAAGTTCTTCATTATTATTTTTTGTATTTTCTAACTTTTTTACAGGAGTATTTTTGTGATTTTGGCAATAAAGAGGGTCCTAGAACATGTGTTCTTCGGCCTAATTTGGGTCTAAGCAAACCACACCATTGTCGGAGGTCCTGTCATCGTCATCTACTTGGAAGTTCCGTTAAGTACCTTGGCCATGTTGGAACCGCCACCAACGAGTCAAATACTTAAACGTGCACACCTTGTCAAGTCATACCCTCTGAATTTACCGGACCCTGACAATCAGCATAATAACTTTTTGAATCCTAAATTGTTGCTTATGCAACGTCTATAGTTAAGTAGCTTTTCTCATTTTAACTTTTTGAATTAAAAATGTTCGTATATAGTTTTAATTTCTGAATATTATAGAGAACCGATGATGATGATCACTCCTCTAAATCTATTTTATTAAAATTGAATGCACGTGCTAGCTACTAATTATGTAACTTTTTTAATGACTTTTCAACATTACTATATATGAGCCGAAAGTGCTTAAAAAAAGGTTGTGATTAGCAACCGCGCAAAGTTATTCTGTCATTAGGGTAGTGGGAACGATAAATAGTTTCCAATTGGTACTTTTTCTATAATATTGTAAGTATCAAAGGAACAAAGAAGAGTTTGTTACATTGGCTACTCTGTTGTGATTCTTATGTTATGAAAGGAAGAAAGTAAATGTTCATGAGGGACTAAAGGATATTTGGACTCTACTGGATGATTTGGGGCTGCGGAATTATTCAGCCTCATGTCCGTACCTGGCAGCCTCCGGAGGTAGGAGAATTAAAGCTGAATGTGGATGCGACGGTTATCGAATGTATTGAAGGGCCGGGATTAGGAGGTGTAAGCATAGCGACTCGAGGGTCGGTAGTACGCGCTACGGCAAAGAGGATCTTAGGTTTCAATTCTCCTTTTGTTGCCGAGTGTATGGCCTTTTGTGAGGGCCATCAATTTGCTGTGGACAGTGGACTGCAAATCAATGCCATTGAGAGTGCCTCTATTCAAGTAGTCCGTTGTTGTGAACAGCCGGATTTTCTAGCCCCTGCAGGGCTGATTGTGGGTGACATTTTCTTTCTATTTCTGAGTGCTGCGTGGCGGTTCTTGTTGTTATTTCGCGGTGTCGCAAATGACAATATGCTGCAATGTAACTTTATTTCTACTCAAAATCTATTCTTGGTAAGATTAAAATCGCCCTCGGGGGAAATAGAGTCCTCAAATTTAACGTGTATGTGATTTCCAACACAAGATTCAAATTCAATACAAGGCGTGAGACTCGAGAGAGTGAAACTGGCTGGCGAGATTAATTTTGTTGGTTGACTGGTTGCGTGTCATGGTTTCATATTTCAATCGGAATTTGAATTTGAGATTAAAGGAACCAAGAAGTGCAAAGAGAAATACTTGACTTCTTTGTATTTACAACTGCTCTGCTTTGATTAAAAAGAATGGAAAGAAGTTAATTATATGAAGCACATACATAGAGCCTAGAGGCAAGCGGATTTGCTGTGGCAACATTTTCAACGTCTTCTTCTACGTTTCCATTCTGTAGTCTACAACGTTTACTGTGAAGTAAAAGCCTGCACATATGAATTACATTGTAACCAATCGTCTCACATAAAAAAGTACAAATACAATGTTATAGGAGAATTTAAGAGTAAGATGCCAAAAAAGGATAACTAGTGAACATCTCTAAATCATTCAAATTTTTATGAGATTCAGTTAATAAATAATGTGTATTTCTTGTGTCGAATTACTTTTCATGCAAATCTAACGTTCAGAAATATGTTTCAAAATATTGAGTAAATTGCCTTACCGAAAAAATGTTGCGGTGACCAGGATCCGCAAGGTGAGCAAATAGATTATCAATGGGGTCATTATTCCCAGTATAAATAGCTTGGAACCAAAATCCCACAAAAGCCAGCATTGCAAGACGGCCATTCTTGATCTCCTTTGTCCTCAGCACCATCACAGGCTCCGGAGACCCCCTTCCCCACATAAACGGGTCAAACCACAGCCCACCCGGGTACCCCACATCGGGCTTTGGGTTCGTCTTGTGGGGCAATTTGGGCTCAATGTCCACACATCCCGGGTTTATCATGTCGGCCCATCTTCGGCCCTCAACCCAGCCCATTAGCGCCAGTTGCACCACAAACAAGGTTGTGTGGTCTGCAAAGTACTCTCTAGCACCAGCGTTATACCAATTGAAGTCGTCTATGAATCCTAGCCTCTCAAGCCATTCTGGAATCAGGATTCCCGATACTGCTAGCATTGCCCACCTTCCGTGTATCAACTCAGCTTGTGCAAACCATTTAAGCAATTCTGGGTCAGATCCTACATACACACCAAAATTTACCACCATATGTTAGTTCCAAAGAAACCACTTTCTTAACACTAGTCTAGTACTTTGACTTCTGAACATGATATAAATAGAAGACTTAAAATCTGTTAGTAACGTCTTAGGTACCAAATTGTTTATGTGACCATATGCTTGTTAGTATTGAAGTAATTAAACAAGATATGCATAACCAACTCATATACCATTTAACAATTTTGATTGAATAAGTGAAATTGGTGAATGATTTTAAGGTATTTATCATTATTCATAATATGTACCTAATCCAAGAGGGTCAAAGCCAAAGTCCCCGGGAAGGCTACAAAACCAACAAGAAAAAAAAAAAAAAAAAAAAGAAGAAGTCAAATTTCTATAAATAATTAAAACAAAAATGTTAGTAAATAGGGGGTAAATTGCGAAAGAAGAGATTTATGAGAGAGTAGTGAATTGTGACCTGCCATCTAGCCATTCAGGAGGTGAACTACCAGGGAACCATAGTGGTCTATCCGGAGGGAGTGGCTCACAAACAGTTGAAACCCCTTTTGTTGCATTAACCCGAGTTTTTCCCAACAAGGAGCATTTTGAGATTTTTCCAGAGGAATTAAGCTTCAACGGCAATTCCCTGATCATTCCAAACAGAAATTATATATATATTTATATGTATGCATGTATATATATATATATATATGTATATGAGCAAGCATGTATGATTAATTAAGAAGTTCGTTTGTGGCTAACTGAATGTTAAGTTAAAAAGTAAATATTGGACCTGTTTGGGACGCTTGAAAGTGCAGTGGAAGCGATGGACAATGCCATGTTGGGAGGCAAATGGCAACGAATGATTCTTTCTTCCCAAATTTGAAAGCTTTCCACAAGGCTTTTTCTTGATTAGTTTAGTTTTTTTTCAACGGTTTATCTACTCCCAGGAAAATGGATAGTTCATGATAGGGTGTGATGTGATGTGGCACAACAAGGAAAGAATAACAAATGGTGGCTTCAGCTTGGCGAGCGCTTTTGGATATGAGCTTACAGGCCCATACCTTGGAACTTTTTTTTTTTTGGGTAGCTCTAATGGTTTTTGGACCCGGGTCATGGCACCCGCGGGTCGAGCCGCGTCATATTGACCTTGCTTGCCTTTGACTTTGACCATAAGTCCATAACAAAAAGATTAAAGGAATTCATTCGGTGAATTAGATAAAACACTGTAATAAAAATATTTGAGTTGTTATTCTAGGTGTGAAAAGAATATACTCAAAGTGTTTGAATATAGCATTTTTATATTTAAATAAATAAATAAGTTTAATTTATAGAACTTTTTATGGTGGGAACTGTTATTTTACCTTACAGATAGGAGTTGTTGTTTTAATTGTTGAATTAATTTTTCAACAGATTTATGTGTAGAAGTAATTTTGTGTCACGCGCTTTGTCAAAAATGTATCAAACAGTTAAAACCACAGTTCTTACCAGTAAAATAAAACAACAGTTCTTATGCCATAAGAATTCTCTTAATCAATACATAAAAATAATACAAGCAAATAAGTTCTACCTAGTTGAATTTACACAAAATTCATCATTTGGTCCGACTTTACTTGACCTTGGAACTTGGCTGTTTATGCATATGGTAAACATAAATGAAAATGTTATGGAAATATGTGCAGTGGTTTATTCAAGAAGTCCATTACCACTAGCCTAGAGGAATTGTGGAAACACATTGGTTGAAGGCTGAAGGGGAAAGACAAAGGATTAAAGAGTTTGGCTATAATTCTGTATTTATTATGGAGGTTTAAAAGATGCGAGTTTGGTGGGTATAGCTAATCCACTGTTTTCTTGTAGCGACTATAATATGGATAGATTTTAACACTTTACCAGTTTTCCTACTTGATGTCTTCTGCGGTATTACTTCTCTCTGCCGCAAAATAAACTTCTATTTTTTTTAGCTTATAAATAAGGGACGGAAGTTTCTCTAATAGGTCAGTCCAATAAGTAGTGTACCGTTGAATCAGGTAAAAATTGTATTAGATTAAAAAAAATATGTAAAACAGATAATATTTAACACAAATTTGATGCTAAAAATAAAGAACTACCGGTAATTCGTGTTTCTGATCTTATCAGAGAAGTTTCTAACAATAAACTTCTGTTTTGCTTTATATCTCCTGTTGTTGAAAATACATAACTAATCTTTAGAGAACCTGTTTATTAAAAAAAATAATATAAATCCATTGATGAGGAGCTCTTCAGCCAACAAAAGAAAAAATCCATAGAGACTAGAAACCCTAACAAATTATAATCTGAAATAATTATTCGTAACTATCTTAAAACCATGCATTCAGCAATTGGAATAGCTCGTGTTCAATAATATCTGATGAAGCTAATAAATTCCGAAAGATACATAGTGGACCCATCAAAACGGCAATGTTTTTTTTGAGTGACACCAAAAGCAAACTTTAATGCAAACTGAAGTATATGTTTTTCACTTTCCAGTTTCTTTATCCCCAATTTATTAATTAGTCTCTTCTTCTCTTTCTTAGTTAAATATTCATCACTGATAAAAAAAAATTATCATAAATTCATAGTACTTAAACGAACTGAAGCAAAGTGGCATTTTTATTTATCCGTTTTGTTTGTTTGTTGCTACTATGTTTTATTTTATTCCTTTTCTAAAATATTTTCTTGAATTTTTACGATTGAGGTTTGTAGTAAAGAGTCGTTAAAAAACAAAAAACAAAAAAAACAAAAAAAAAAACAAGAGAGAGAGAGAGAGAGAGAGAGAGAGAGATTTACATAAATGTATCCTATTCCTTCTTAGAAAATATAGCATCTATTTTGTACCACAACAAATCTATACCGTGATATTTAAAGCGTGTAAAAAGTTAATGCGTATCTTGTAACGGTCAATGTTTATTTTTTACTAATTTAAGCATAAAGTACCCCCCAAATAAAAATAAGAAAAATAAATCGATCTTTCTAAAACCAAAATAATTAAATAAGAAATGTGAAGAAAAAAAAAAACTTGTAGTTGTAGTAAAAATGTATGGGGGTGTATGACTTGAGATTAATCTTTTTGTTTTTTATAGTTTTTTTTTCTCTTTTAAGAATATTTTTGTCTTGTTAATAATCAAAACTAAGCATTGACTTGAGCTCGCTCAATATATGAATTTGTTACACACTTATAATATTATTTTATATGTTTGACAAGATAAAAGACTAAAAGCTATGTCTTCTAAATAAATTTAAAATACAACGTACATTTATAAAACTTTTTATAAGAAAAAAAAAGATAAGAAAAAGATAACACTAGTGTCGCGTATAAAAATGAAAAAAATAGACAGGTGACTAAAAAGCAGTAAGATTAAGTATAAATTGGTAATATAAAAGCTAGTATTATTATCACTTGTATCATTTAAATTTGAAAATCATTTTCAGTTTATTTTAAATTTTGAAACTTTTGCTTTACGCTCTAAATTTTAGTTTAGTTCCATTTAAGTCTTTTTGTAAAAATTTCTTTTAAATACATACTTAAAAAAAATTTAAAATGTGATCATGTAATTTTTATCTGTTTTACTTTTTTAATATGTTTTTAACAAGAATTTCAACTATAAGAGTTAAATGAAAATAATTTAAAATTTAAAAGATAAAGCGAGTTTTTAAAATTTGAAAGCAACTAAAAACGATTTAAAATTTCAGGAACACCGATATATAATAATGCTAAAATAAGGGTTCGTTCAGTTTGTTAATTCGAGTTGAGATTTAATATTGTGTGAGTGCTTTTTACTATAGTAAAAAAATTAAATGTGATTATTTCTAAGAGTTTTTTATTATAATAAAACTCGAATCGCCTGAATCTCTATAAATATCTCCCCAGTACTATATCTCCCTTTGTACGTGGCAACTCCTGACTCAAATAGCATGGTATTTCCACGAGACGCTCCGTCACTCTAACCTGTTACTCCATCACAGTCCCAGACCAGAAATCAAGAAAAACTCCCCGATCTCCATCTTTCAAACCTTTTTCATTCGGAACAAGAGAAAGAGCCTTACCTTAAAATGCACTCAATTTTTCGTCACTAACCATAAAGTCCACCCGACTCTGATCACTAACATCTCACCCAACCCAATTCCATTTTCTCCCCCAACAACTCCCTTCCATAATAATATTTCTTCTCCCATCAAAAACAGATCCCCAATTCGCAACGGAGTTTCGAAACGTTTCCCCCACCAAGAATAGAACATCCTCCATTCGCGACGGAGTTCGAAACGTTTCGCTTGCCCATCATGGTGGAGACCTCACCGGTGGGGCGGTTCCACCACTACCAGAGGCTGGACCTCCGGCGGTGGGTCCCTTCCTTCGTGTCCTCGCACAGGGTCCTCTTCACGGCGCTCTGGGTCGTCGCGTTCCTCTCCGTTTTCGTGTGGCAGAGGAATATAATTGATGGGTTTTCGATCTTCGGCGGTCGGTCCGTGGCGGCGAAGCCCATGCCGAGGATGAGACCCGTGGCCTTCAATTTGACGGATTTTGGGGCGGTGGGCGATGGGGTTACGGCGAACACCAAGGCGTTTGAGAGAGCCATTTTGGCCATTTCTAAGTTGGGCAAGAAAGGTGGAGCTCAGCTCAATGTCCCTCCCGGTCGTTGGCTCACCGCTCCGTTTAATCTCACCAGTCACATGACGCTTTTCCTTGCTGAGGATGCTGAAATTCTTGGAATTCAGGTGGGTTTTCTTTTTTTTTTCCTTTATAAATTATGTATTCAAGCTAATTCAGTTCGGTTGAATTTTTAGCTTTTATTCTAATTAGGAATGCTTTGATTAATCCTTATGTTTGCTTTGTTATAGTTTTATGGTAATTCAGTTCTGTTAAATACCATGATATCAGTTTAACTTCCTGAGGTGATAATGGGGATATTATAGTCTAAAAGTCTTCAATGAATAGTGAATTCTTTAAGAATGAGCTTTAAGTTCATTTTATTAGCACATCAAACTCCATGTTTTTGTGGTAGTGAACACAAAAGTAGGATGTGATTTTCACGTGAAAGGAGTTTGTCCACCGATATAAACGTTTTGGTGATCATTATCCATTACTTTGGGTCTTGATATTGTTGCATCTGGCACGAGATGATAAAGAGAGAGGTTTGTCTATCTAGTAACAATCAAGTTTCAAACGTGTCCAATATTCATCCAGTTTTCCTTGTATAAAGATTTTAAACCATGCACTTGTTTACCAGACCGTAAAGGAATGTAATGAATAAGGTAATGAGTTTGAAAAGGAAAGCAAAGCAGTAAGAATGAGGTTCGTTGATTCCCTTTATAGTGTCTACTTGTCTATTAGATGGTGTAATGAAAAACAATCTGATTCCCTTCTAGTATTTACTAAACTTAGGAATAGTAATCTTCTCAATGCAATAAATAAAATGTCCTTTTACGCAATTAAATAATACTAGCTAATTTTAACTTATAACATGGGAACTTAGAGCCGTGCTAGCTATTTTATGTTCTTAGCTAAAATGGCTAATGATTTAGCTTTTCTTTAGCTTTTCTCCACTCCAACCATTAGCTAAATGGTTAGCTATTTTAGAGAAAGCCTTCCCCACTAGCTAAATATAGCTAGCATGGAGTGGCTAGCTATTTCATTTTTTGTATTATTTTATTCTTTCAACTATAATAAATGCAAAGACTCATTTCTAAATTTAATAAAATTATTTATATTTTGAATTCAATAATTATTAAAATAATATATATTTAGCTAAAATAGAGAGTATGGTTGGAGTGCCTTATCAAAAAGTTGCTAGATAAAATAATTTAGCTAAAATTTAGAGAGTTCCCTTCGAGATGCTCTTATTAAGGGTATATGAGTAAACTTGGCATTCATTTCCTTTAATGGGGAATCAATACGAAGGGTTTGCAAGAATTAGCATTCTCTTCCCTTGATACTTACATTGTGTAGGGTCCGCTAAAATCTTGTTATTGATTTGTAAGTGAACACATGATTAGATGATAAAGGGGCTCACTCCTCCTTTTCCTTTTCCCTTTAATACGAAGTAAACACCCATTATATGTGGGAAACTGGTAAAAATGTGTAATATCTGACAAATTCCTGTGGATTGAGATATGTGACGTATGTTTTAAAAACTCCTTGGCATGCTTTTTAACAATATTATGCACAATTGCTGGAACTGCAAGTTTGGATCCACAGTTGAGTAAATAATTTCGTCGCACATTGCCGATGTAAAAGTTTCGAATATTAGTTTCTTCATTCCAGTCACCGCTTTCTCTCTTGCAAAGTCTCCTATTTGATTTGTTATTGCAGATTCTAAATGTTAATGTACATGGTATGTAACAGGATGAGAAGTATTGGACATTAATGCCTCCATTGCCTTCATATGGGTATGGGAGAGAGCATCCTGGGCCTCGGTATGGGAGTTTGATTCACGGCCAAAATCTCAAAGACGTTGTTATTACGGGTAATGTAAACTCATCCTTTTCCTGTTGAGTTGACTTTATATCTACTTTTGGTTCCTAGCAAATGAGTTAACTTAGAAGCTAATTGCATTGTCATCTTAGCTGTAGACATCAGGGATTCTGAGGTGTTATTGCGAGTCCAATGGGCTGCTCTTTCTCTTTTTTTTTTGTTTTTTTTTTGGGTAAATGTGGAAGTTACAGGTTTAGATGTTACAATGTGATTATGGCCTTGGCCTGGAAGTTGCAAAATTTTCGGAATGTAATTCCAGCTTACTAATTTGTGCTTTTGAATAGGGGCCACCAATTGGATCTTGCACAAGATCACTTTTTAGAGTGAAGTGTGGCAAGTACCTGCATCTAATGACCCATGATTGCATAGTCCCGTACGAAAGGGAACTTAATGATTGGATTAAATTGTAAATTGTAATTTTGAAGATATTTATTTCGAAGACAATGGAGAATGAAAAGGTAAATAATAATTTAAAAATATATATGATATTATATATATAGGAGTCACTTGCAGTTGCTTTGCCTTGACGGCAGAAAAATATGTGGTTTACGGAAAAGTATTAAAAAGGTTATGAAGATAATTGGTCCGAACTTGTTTTGCTTAGTTCTCACGCTCCCCGTCACCCCCAATTTCCAATGCCACAATGAGGAAGGGGGAAAATAATTGCCATCTTTCTTCTGTGTATACCTTATGTTCCGTCATTCCCTGGCTGTATACTTGTTTGTTAGCAACTAGTCATGCCTGTAAATCTTGTTTTTAAAGATCATTTACGAAGGTGGGCAAGTCAGTTCATTTGTCCTACCATATCATGCTTAGAATCCAGTCGACCATTTTGTCTTCTCTGTGACTCTTTGATTTGTGAGTTCTTCTGATTATACTTGTGTATTCACTGCCCAACAGGGCATAATGGTACCATAAATGGGCAGGGTCAAACGTGGTGGAAGAAGTATCGCCAGAAGCTTCTCAACCACACTCGGGGCCCACTTGTCCAGATCATGTGGTCAAGTGACATTGTGATCACTAATATCACTTTACGTGATTCTCCATTTTGGACACTTCATCCTTATGACTGCAAGAATGTTACCATCAGAAATGTCACTATTTTGGCCCCCGTATATGAAGCTCCAAATACTGATGGAATTGATCCCGGTAAGCTAGTTTCTGCTAAGTTCTCCAGAGTTACGTGTTGCATTATGTTGGCATTCTCATCTTCTTCATTGTTCTGTTTGACATTGGCTTAGTCTGTAAATTGCAACCGAATGAACAGGCTAGGCAGATAAATATCCGTTATATATGAGAACTAATTAGCTTCAATTTTACATGGAAAACAGATTCTTGCGAGGATATGGTGATCGAGGACTGTTACATTAGTGTTGGAGATGATGCGATCGCGATTAAGAGTGGCTGGGATCAGTATGGAATTGCTTACGGACGACCTTCAACAAACATACTCATCAGGAATCTTGTTGTTCGCTCTATGGTCAGGTGAGCCTCACACATGCCCTCGTTCTATCTCTGTTCATCTATGGTTTGCAAAATATCTGAGGGATTCATAACTTAGTTATTGGCCAATATACTGGTTATAATCTTTTTTTTGTTTTATAAAATTATATTTGTAAAGTCAATTTAGGTAAATATATGACAGTTCTGTTTCTTACATTTTGAGACGTATTGCATTTGCATCTGATATATTCTTCCTAAACGGTTTGAGTTTCTATTTCTTCAAGAACAAGTTTTTCAACCGTTGGTTAAGCTGGCAAAGCTCGACGTAGGATGATATTTTTCTTTTTTGCTACTCACGTAGGATGAGATTTTGATATAGACTTGATATGATGCCAAATCCAGACCTAAAGAAAAATGAGAAGCAAGATAAGAATAAGAAGTGTAGCAAACGTTCTGAATGGGAAATGAAGAAAGACCCACCCCACTTCAGCAATCTTGAGTGGAACTCTCTCTGGCATTTTATCTTCATTAGCCCATGTTTTTTTCGCATCTCCTAATTTGCTTCAAACTAGTTTCATATCTATAACGTGAATAATGCTGATCCACCTTGGCTGAAATGCAACAGTGCGGGCGTATCAATAGGCAGCGAGATGTCTGGTGGGGTTTCAAACGTCACCGTCGAGAACCTCCTTGTTTGGAGCTCAAGGCGTGCCGTCCGGATAAAGACCGCCCCAGGAAGAGGCGGATATGTCCGCCACATAACCTACCGAAACCTAACGTTTGACAGCGTGCGTGTCGGCATTGTTATCAAGACAGACTACAACGAACACCCAGACGAGGACTACGACAGGAAGGCTCTTCCAATCCTTGAGGACATAAGCTTCACAGGCATCCATGGACAGGGAGTTCGAGTCCCTGTCCGCATACACGGCAGCGAAGATATCCCGGTGAGAAATGTGACTTTCCGGGACATGTCGGTAGGGATAACGTACAAGAAGAAGCATATCTTCCAATGCGCCTTCGTGGAAGGCCGCGTAATAGGGACCATCTTCCCTGCCCCTTGTGAGAATCTTGATAGATACAATGAGCAAGAACGCTTGGTTAAGCACTCTGCTTCACAGAACGCCACAGACATAGATTATGATTTCTGATTTGGCAACGTTGCGGCATATAAGCAGTTTTTTTTTTTGACAATTTGTGTTGAGTATTTTACTCACTCCATTTTTCAGATTTTTTTTAATATGATGTATATAGTTTTTTCATTATTATTATTATTTTTGTTCTTTAAACAATTCGTGGAAACGTCTCGTTTCATTTTCGTAGACCATGCATCACTTTTTTTCCCCCCCTTTTTTTAATGGATATCCAGTCTTCTCAGTTTCTGCTTCACTTAGTCGGACAAAGAAAATTTTGTTTGAATAAAAGAAGAAAATAATTACGCGACAAGTGTGTCATTGTGTCAATATGATTTATTTTATTTTATTCCTCAAGTTGCGACTGTCCATTTATATTCTAAAGAGTAATAATGATACAAGGAGAAAATGATGGCCTTCTAAAATAAAAGCTTAATAAAGATGAATTAAATTGGTCTTCATATTCAACATCTCTTTCAAACGGGGCTATGTGTGTGATTAACAGTTTTGAACGTCTATTAAGATTATTTGGAATAAAAAATAAAAAATTAATACGAGTGATTCTAAGACACAGCTGAAAATTGAAATAGTGTCTTCTAAAGAAATGATGTGTTGAACGCATGATCATAAGCTACTGTCACGGGCTTCGGAACAAAGGATCGTCATTAGGAAAGAGACGAAAATTGTTACCTCGGGTTCTTAAAAAAAGAGTTTATGTGATAGGACCAGAAAAAATAAATTATCAGTAATTTTTTACTTTTTAATCGTTAGATTTGTATCATAAATTTTTCGTTTTACATATTTTTTCAATCTAATATGATATTAAATAGATCTAATAGTTAAAAACTAACTCTACCAATACAGAAGCCTACCAGAAAAAATCCCCTTAAAAAAAATTAGCCGATTTTAATATTTTGTGGAAAAAAATCAAACAACAATTTGAAGAAGGAAAAATCTTCCTACCAGTTTAGAGCTTATAGTGAGAATGATTTTAAAATAAGAAAATTATTGTTTTCTTCTATGATATTTCTTTGTTGTTTTATTCTTCATTTTGTTTCGTTTGCTTTTCGTTTTTTTTTTTATGCCTTTTATGATTTAAGGGACTTTCTCCGAAAGTCTATTTAAAAATAGACTATTAATAATCTCTTACTTTTCAGCCATTATATCTGTATTAAAATTTATCTGTTCTGTGTATTTTTTTAATATATGATTCGATCAGATCCAACGATTAAAAATTAAGACTACCGATAAAACGGACTACAAGAGAAACTCTCATATTTTACTTTTGTTCCTTCTTTTTACTAAAGTTTTTGCTTGCTTAAAAAAAAGAAAAAAAAAAAAAAAGAAGGAAAAAAGATAGTCCTCACCAAAACCATGGTAAGCGGTGCAAAATTGCGTAGAAAACAGCCTCTATAGTTGGGTGGACCATATACAGACGTGGGAAGAGAATGTATTCGGCAGTTTGATGATGAAATTGAATCCCAACCAAATGTAACATTTTATTTTTTTATGTGGCAAATCTTTGGACCACAATCTGTAATCTGTCTCTAATCACCAAACCAGCTAGGCAAGCAACCAAAACACCAAAATTTATCCACTGCTTTAACCTGTATATTGTCCACGTTCTTAGACCGCCAACCTAAAATATTGTCAAGAATCAGAAATGGAAAAAGTTGTTTGATTTGTGATTTGGTCAATCAAACTGTGATTATTTGTGGTATCATGCATGAGATTAATTTATTAATATATCTATAACTAACTCAAATTGTGATTACTTAGTTGCATGTCCGAGCTAAGATCAGTTGAGGCAGGTAAAAACGGTGGCCTAGCTTACTTAGTGAAGGACTCTTTTTGTTTAGCGGTCATGGATTTATAGATAAGCATTTTTTTTTTAGAATATTTTCCACTTTACCTTTAAAAAAAAATGGCCAAGTCGGAGGAGCACTCACAACAGAATTGTATGCTCCGTTCGTTTTGCTCATTTGCATTGAAAATTTGAGTTAAAAAGTGAATTTTTATAAGAGAAAATATTGTAGTGAAAAAAGTTAAATTTAAATTTTTGTGAGAAAAAATATTGTGGTAAAAAAAATGAGTTATGATTCGATCTAATGCAATGAACGGCGCTTAGTATTACGAAAAAAAAAAAAAAAAAAAAAAAAAAAAAAAAAAAAAAAAAAACTAACTAGATAAACAAAATAAGAATCGCCTGCTCGGTATTGCTAACTTAGGGAGGAGACAAAACACTTAAATGTAGTAATTTTTTCTCATTCAAAAGCTTTTTGGATATCATACTGTTGACGGTCGATTTTTGTCAACAAGACTTTACCGGATTACCCATCTGTGATCCGTCGGGATACCGGTTAAAACCTTTAATTTAACTGAATATTCTAAAGGGGTACTGTGTTTTAATGGAAGTAAAAAATGCACAGAGGTTTTATAGTGATTCACCCTTATCAAAGAAGAGCTACATCCACTGAATTTTATTTCTTTTCTATTCTTCACATATTACATGGAAAAACTCCAATCTCCCTTCTCTTTGGGGCTTTGCCCCTTTTATAGCTTATAGATTACCCATTAACATCCCCCTTGGACGAGCTGTCTTTGGGGTTGTTTGGCGGTTCCTCTCGAGTGGCAAATCTCTAGTGGCCCATTTACTCAAGTGGCCTACCATCTCATTTACATAGACTGTAGCCTGTCAGTCCATTTTGGACTGTTCACTCATCCAATTTGTTCCCCTATTACGGCTCTGCAGATCCTCTGTAACTCTCATTGGTCCGTTCCAAGCAGTTTAGGGGTTTGTAATCATTCCCTGCGCAATTGACCTTCTCCAAACCCAGATGCAACCTTGGGATCTCCAGCTTGTCACCTCATAGGTCTTTCTTGAAATTCGGGCCCAGTTGCTTGTGTTCTGCCCTCTGCGCCCGCACAATACTTTGCCAAGGGTGACCTTTCTCTCGGTCGACCCTATCGCGGTACTTCGAAACAAATTACGCAGGCCTCGACTGTATATAGGGTTGACGGTCTCATCCCCCCTTATGCACTCGGCTCTTACACCGGGGGGCGGGATTAGTTTCAGGCGTCGACGACTATGTGACGTGGCAGGCACGGGGCCACATGAGGCATGGTCGTTGTCTAACGTGTTAGTGTATATTTTCTCACACAACAAACTAACTAGATAAACAAAATAAGAATCATTGCTAACTTAGAGAGGAGACAAAACACTTAAATGTAGTAATTTTTTCTCATTCAAAAGCTTTTTGGATATCATACATTAGATTAATTTGTTGATATAAGTAAAACTAACTCACTTTTATTATAGCTACAGAAAGACATAATAATCTCTACTAACCTTTATTACAAATTATTAAGGCTTTGTTCACTTTGCGGATTCAAATTTTCAATTCGAGTTGAGATGTGACATTTTTTAAGAGTTTTTAACTGTAACAAAAAAAAATTAAATGTGACATTTTTTAAAAAAAATTTACTATAAAAATATAAAATTAAAAACTTAAATGGTAAAATGAGGATGTTTAATTACGTTCTAAGAATGGAGTGATGGGATATATTGTTGGGATTTGTGCACACGTCATGTGAATATGTTTGTTTTGTATGTATACACTCGTGGTATATATAATTACTAATTGGCATGGAAGTGAAATTGTGGGAACACAAAACAAAACCTAAGACTTTAGTTTGTGGGAATTAGACAAGTAATCATCAGCACCGTCCCACACGTCGTCCTTTCGATGAATTGCCGAGGGCGGTACTGAAATAGCATTCTTCTGTTGCCTTGGAGGCTTTACCTGACATTTGAAAAGATCACCATAACAATGAACAATAGTACTTCAACTGAACACAATCTAACATAAAAAATAAAAAAAAACACAGACGCATAATTTATTTAATTCAAATTAAGATATGACTTAATAAAAATAATAAGATTTAAAAATAAACTATTAAGATCTTTATTTTAAACCGTTGGTTGCGTATAAAAATCGTTTATTTTACTTACTTTAACTTTAATGTGACTTTAATTAGATTTATTTTTAAGTCAGATTTGATATATAATTGGTGGGTTATAAAAATCTTTCTGAGTAGGAACAAAAGAAAAAATTGAAGTCACACTCTAATTAAATTTTGGGAAACCTCACGGTGCATCCCTCATTTATGACTCACCGGTAGAATAAGTATTTTTAACTGTTAGATTAATTTTTTAACGGTTAGATTTATATAAGTCTGTATTAAAAATTTACAACGTGTCACACATAATTATTTTATTGTAGATTTGACCGTTCAAAAATTAATCTAACAGTAAAAATACTTGCTCAACGGGGGGTCATAATTTTAATATGCGCCGTAAAGGAAGCCTTAAATTTCATGTTGCTATGTTATAGTTATGATGTTATGCTAATTATGTGGTGATTACCACTGATACTCTAAACAACATTTCTTATCACACAAGTTTCTTGGTTTTAATCTGAATTTTCTACTTACTGTTACTAAAGCAGCACAATGCAAGCTTATTGTGTGATATAACTAAATTAATTTTTATCTTCACGGAGATAAAACTCAATCACTTACAAAATAGTATGTCTCATTAAATTGAGTCTCGCCTATTTACTTAACACGATTCACTTTATAAGGAGTAAGATTTTAACCTCATCAAAATGAATAGAAATACTCGTTGAAATAATTTGTTGCATAGTCTATTTCATTTCACATCATATGTGACCAGAGCCCGCATAGTAGGAAAGGATATTTTGAAGTCAATAATGGAGTTGTTGATCAATGTCACAAAATAGAGAATGCACTGAGTTACCTATATGTAAGTTCTTATTTTTTTACTCTTCTTAACGTTCTCACTTCAACATGATCAGATAAATTCTTTTAATATAGGTTTTTTTAATTTAAACAAGAAGATCCTAAACAGAATGCGGAAATTAGTATTTTTAAATGGTATCTAATCAATCACATTTTATCATGTTATTTAATAGACTTAAATATTAAAATATAAAAAAATTAATTAAAAAGAATGTTTATTTTTAAATGAAAGATAATTTTTATTTTTAAATGAGATGTCATAATTTAAATGTCCAGTGAATGATACCTATATGTAAGTTCTTATTTTTTTACTCTTCTTAACGTTCTCACTTCAACATGATCAGATAAATTCTTTTAATATAGGTTTTTTTAATTTAAACAAGAAGATCCTAAACAGAATGCGGAAATTAGTATTTTTAAATGGTATCTAATCAATCACATTTTATCATGTTATTTAATAGACTCAAATATTAAAATATAAAAAAAATTAATTAAAAAGAATGTTTATTTTTAAATGAAAGATAATTTTTATTTTTAAATGAGATGTCATAATTTAAATGTCTAGTGAATGATTTTGATTTATATTTAAATTCTTTGTGAAAGAATTATTGGCATGAATTTTTTTATTCAAATTTTTTATGAGAAAAAATATTATAATAAAATCAGAATCATGACTTTAAATACGTGTACGTGTACTAAACGGGACCGAATATGTAATCGGAATCCGTCCTTGGTAGGAGTTGGAGAACTTTATACCTAATTCACACTATTAATATCTTCGTGGGCAGCTCATTTATAGAAGCACTAATTATAAGAAAGCAGAAGTAGATATCGCGTTCGGTTCGCTAATTCGAGTTTTTAATTCGAGTTGAGATGTGATGTTGTGTGAGAGCTTTTTACTGTAGTAAAAAAGTTAGATGTGACTGTTTAAGAGAACTTTTTACTGTAGCAAAACTCGAATTCTAAACTCGAATCAGCGAAAAGAATAGGGCCTATTTGGTCTGACGTCTGCGATATTCTTTTTACTGTAGCAAAACTCGAATTCTAAACTCGAATCAGCGAAAAGAATGGGGCCTATTTGATCTGACGTCTGCGATATTATCAGATAAATGATGAGATGCAGAAACTTGTTTGGTAAAATTCATTTTAGATTGGCAGCTGTCTTTCATTTTCGCATTAAAATCTTGAAAATTATTCGTCTTTCCATATACTGATTGTCTCAAATACCCCAACTTATTGATCGTCACATTTTGGGTCCACAAAATGGAGGTGTACGTAATACTAGAAGCCTCCAAATAGAAATTCACATAAAACGTTGTTGATTTATTATTGTTGCTCATCCCCCATTGCTTTCTCTAAATCTGAAGCCGACAAAACGCTATGGAGGTTAGGCATGATTAATTGTTTTCTTTATGATACTTAAATCGTTTGTTCCCATTGCAAATTATGCGACAATTCGGACAAAGAATGTCTTTTCCATCAGCTGTTCAATGCCACCCAAAAAAAAAAAACAAAACAAAAAACAAAATGAGGGACCCCAATAAGGCATATATTTTCAATGGCCTTGTGATCACTTAAAAAAAATGAAAAATAAAAATAAAAATAATGAAAAATAAAAATAAAATAAAATAAAAAGAGCATCCCCCTTGGCCTAATCTATTAGGAGGCTGAGGGCTGATGGAGATATAATATATACAAGTCATTCCAAAAGAGTCTCAACCATTAAAGGGTAATTAATATTTAATAGAATATAATAGTGGTTCACTTATGATTCACGTGAAAGTAGTAGTAATCTTGAGGAGCTACTTATGGGTGGTCCATGTAAGGACCAGATAAATATTTCACTATATACTAAACCTTAAAAATCTCTTTTAACAACTGGCCCTCTTTTAAATTTTTCTATCAATCCGTATCATACCAATAGCTAGGATCATGTATCAATAATCAAATATGTCTCTCACTTCGGCTTCTATATGGCCTTAACATATCAAAAGTGGTCCTCAAAAAATCTTTTTGTGAAATTGCAACACTCTATACATGTGTGTATGTGCTGCTCAAAGCCGAATAATTAATTTATTCTAAGGAATGACATATTATATGTTTTTAGCGCCTCTAGATATAATCTAGTCATGGTTTCGGAACAATAGATCGATAAAAAACTGTGGTAACATTCTTAGATTTTACATAGATTACCACAACGAGAAACTAACTGCGTGTTTGGAACCGTTTTTTAAAACGGTTTTCACGTATTTTGAGAAATAAAAAATGAAAATGAAAACGAAACGACGTTTGTTTAGCAAATGTTTTAAAAAACGAAAACAGTGAGAATAATTTGTGTGATGGAATTAGAAAACAGTTTAAAGTTGTTTTTACTTTTCTGTTTTCATTTTTTTGGTATTTATCAACAATTTTATAATATATTAATTACTATACATGATTTCATTTTTTTTATTATACTCAAAACAATCTTTTAAAAAACTAACTAAACACAATTTCAGAATCGGTCCCAGAATAACTCTCAAAACAATTTCATTTTTTATTGAAAATAAAATCATTTTGAAATCAATTACAAACGCACCCTAAACTTTGATCAATGGTGAGTTATAGCAGCGACAAAAAGAAATTTAAACAATCTCATTTAAACTTTTTATTGAAAATAAAATTATTTTGAAACCAATTTCAAACCCACCCTAAACTTTGATCAATGGTGAGTTAATAGCAGTGATGAAAAGAAATTTAGCTTTGTTTGTAAATTAGAACATCCGGAACGACAGTGAAAATGCCAATGTGGTTGTTGAAGTCAACGCATTAGCTAGTTTTGTAATTGTCATATTCTCGACAAATGTAGAAATTAATTATAGTGTTTTGTAATCTTTTTACTTTCTACATTTTAAGGTTATTGTGAAAGTAGATCCTTGCAAAAACATATATACTACCAAAATGCATTTAAGCAAATGTACATAGTTTCTCTTTCGTCTAAATTTAACTACAAAAATACCCTAAAAATGGATGGTTCATATTAGATCTCTTTAGATCAATGGTTGGGACTAAATGAGTCTCAATTTTAATTAATATTTCCTAATAATAAACATAAATGTTATAAAAATACATTTTTATCTCTAATAAAGTGTCACGTCATCAAAATCTGTTAGGCATATAGACAAATTTAGACAGAATAAGCGTTTTGAACCGTTTTATATAAATCAATAGGCGTTTTAAACTGTTTTGAAAAATTGAGTAACACTTTAAAATAAAGTATATAATTAAGAAGTATTTATGAAAATTGTTACACCATGGTCGACCATTCAAGCCACCTACTTTTGTCGTACGCGTCAAGAGCTCCAAAAGTCAGGACAAATCCCTGATGTCGAGAACTAACAGTTAGGGAGATGTCTCTAGGTTGAGGAGCGCTCTTGGAGTCGAGAAGTGCTTAAGGTCCTCTCAAGGCCTTTGCGTCGTTGAAGTCGAGAAGTCTACTAAAAGCCCTTTGAAGCCTCTGCGTCGAGGAGTCAAGGTGTTGGAGTCGAGAAGTGCTTAAGGTCCTCTCAAGGCCTCTGCGTCGTTGAGGTCAAGAAGTCTACTAAAATCCCTTTGAAGCCTCTGCGTCGAGGAGTCAAGGTGTTGGAGTCGAGAAGTGCTTAAGGTCCTCTCAAGGCCTCTGCGTCGTTGAAGTCAAGAAGTCTACTAAAAGCCCTTTGAAGCCTCTGCGTCGAGGAGTCAAGGTGTTGGAGTCGAGAAGTGCTTAAGGTCCTCTTAAGGCCTTTGCGTCGTTGAAGTCAAGAAGTCTACTAAAAGCCCTTGGAAGCCTTTATGTCGAGGAGTCAGGAATTAGATCAGACCGGAAGCAGTCCAGTCAAATCCAGCAGCAGTCTTGTCAACTCGAAAAGAGAAGTATTGATCCGACTACTACTGCAGGAGTCAGGAAATCAGGCGGCAGACAGGAATGATTAGCCGCGTTTTCCGGAGCAGTCATCATGAAAACTCACCTACCCTCACGCGGATCAAGGACAGAAGATGGCTTCCTCCTTGGGAACGGAGAATACGTATTCACATGTAAAGGCTTATAAATAGAGCTAAAAAAACCGAGAGATGGAGGAGAGACCATTTCATTACCAGAAGAGGAAGCTTGTAACCGGCTGAAATATTAGTGCATGCACAAGTGGATTAGGCAAAAAATTATTACCGAACCACTATAAAATTGTTGTCTCCTTTACATTATCTTTCAATTTTTATCTTTAATTGAACCGTGAGTGTTTTTGGAGAGATAATTACGAATTGTCGGAAAAACACCGTCAACAAAAATAATCATATTTTAAATGAGAAACATATTCCAATACAAAAGACACACCAATCAACGCCACATCCATATGCTACAAAAACAACAACGCTGACAAACAATCAATTCCATGCTCATGTGGAAATGGTGGGCTGAAGTTCTACAAAAGAAAAATACTAAAACAGGTGTAGCAAAGACCAAGCATTTACATGGCTCTATAACCAATCATCTACAGTCAATAGAAAAAGTATAATCAACCAATGTTGAGAAAACCCATGGCATCAAAGGTTAGTCACAAAATCGTAATAAACAAAACATGCGGATGAAGAACCTAACCAAACACTAAAAAGAAAACTTAAAAAAAAAAAAAGACAAAAATAATTTGGTTGGGGCAACAACCACTGCTATTGTAATTTTAACTCGTGTAGTATCTATTGTTCATATCACTATCGAGGACGTTATGCACATATTGGCTTAGAGTTTATGTGTGGTTTTTTAGACGTCGCAATTTATATCATCACGCAGTTACCATGTTATTGAGAAAATTCAGATCACTGATTAGAGCTACAAGTTTAAATTGAGTCAAACAGGTGGCTCGAAGCCCATCACTATTAGTCGAGATGATTTAAGTCTAAAACTATTTTCAGGGTCGGGCATTACTTTTATTTCATTATTATTATTTTTTAAATTGTCCATGCAAAAGTGCGGCCCAACCCATCCTAGGCCGGTCGAGTTTTAAGACTAGGATGGACCGACCTTTCTACTCCAATCAAGCTCGATCAAAATAATAGGCCGCCAAACAGTGCAACCTTTCAGCTATCACCAGTTTAATATTTTACGACTTAAATAGTGTTTAACCAATCACGTTATGTCACATCATTTAAAAAGTTTAAAATATCGTTCAACTCACTTTTACATGCTAATATTTGATACTATTAAATGATATGACATAATGTAATTAATTAGGCATAAAGTGCTTTTTATTATGTTTATTCATTTCCTAAGTGAGCAAATTTATAATTACGTACTTGAACCCATTTTTAATATCGATTGCCCATCCGACACTCATTTATTGAGTATCAATTCTACATCCGACAACCATTGAGATTTACTCCCCTCAACGCAAAGCGTGTCATGTTATTCCTTAAAATTTAGAGAATCTAACGCTCCAGTAGGTAACGTCTCCAAAGCAAGCGTTGAACTGCAGTGCAGACCAAGTCTATATAAATATTATACATATACGTTTTTAAAATTTTTATCTAATTTTTAATGTTTTAAATGGTATCTAATTAATCACATTTTGTCATAAAATTTAATAAAACAAATTGAATAGTATTTTTTAATTTTTAAATGACATGATTTAATATGATTAATTAAATACTATTTTAAATATAAAAATTTCACAAACCTGAAACCACCGGCGAAATAGAAAATACTGTTGGCTAGGGGCAAGTTTTGTAAATTCTGAAAAAGGAAAGGGTTTATGTGTAAGGTGTAACAATTAGGGAGATTTTAGATTGCGTTTGGTATAAGGGTTTAAACTTATAGTGGTTTTGAAGGTTTTTTTAAGTATTATTTATTTTACTGATTTGAGTTTAAAATTTGAGTTTTGTTATAGTAAAAAATTCTCTAAAATAGTCACATTTAACTTTTTTACTACAATAAAAAATTTTTTACATCTCAACTCAAATTAAAAACTTAAATTAACAAATTAAACGAATCCTTAAGATAGTTTTGCATTTGGTTTTGAAAATCCAAACCCTCATTTTTAAGAATCATTTTTTACTTTTTACAAACAAAACAAACGTAACCTTAGACTTATAGACACGCAGATCACGTGGCGCAAACAAAAGTAAATAAAGAGAATACGTCGGTGAGTCACCCGTGAGCTCCTCGCCAAAGTCATTTCGCAAAACAGCACATAGATTTTTAATTTTTTTTTGGGAGATTCCCAAAAAATTCAAACCACATTTGGCACTCACACACATGCGGGACCCACCTACTCCACTTTTCTTCTTTTGTTTATTATTAATCCGTGGGAACGGCGGGCCCCTCCACGTTACCATCACGAGGAAAATGCTCTCCCTCCCTCCCAGTCCCATCTATCCCCTCTGATTCCGCCACGTGTCTTCACAGGCGGTGTGTTGTGCATGTCCACTTGTGCACTACGCCAACCATTCTCTCTCACGCTCTATCTCTTTCTCTCTCCTTTTCTTTTCTTTCCGCGTTTCCCACGCGGATTTGAAACCTGTCCTCTAATCTGTCTATAATCTTTTTTTTTTTGGAATTAATCTATCTAATCTCAGCTTTTCTTTTTTCCTTTTTTTTTTTTATAAAAGGAACAAAAAATCATAAATTGTGAAAAATCTTCCAAATCTCATATTTATCCCTAGGTTAGTGCTTTTTTGCTAATGAATCTCTTAGGTTGATTTCGTCACCAAAATGCATTCTTTTCCACATATTATTAACTAAGACCATCAACCATATAAATATTAATACTAATTATATATTTAGTATAAAAATTATGATATGTTATTTTCATTTTTGTTTAAATACATAATGCTATTTGAAATATTAAATTTACTTTTTATTTTATAATTATTAAGCTTTAAAAGATGTAAAAGTTAATTTTTATTTTTAAAATAATTAAAAAATATAAAAGTTGCATTGATTACATGGAAAAAATAAATATTTCAACTAATAGTAATTAAATATTAAATTTCTTATATGCTATACTTGGTAAGAAATTTACCACAAAGTATAACATATAGAAAATTTGGCACACTAAATAACATTACATTGGAGAGTATTTTTTACACTCAAATGTTAAATTTATAAATAGCACGTCAATTATAGTATTACATTGGAGATGTTCTAACCCCTCTCGTATTCGTTATTATTTTCTTTATTGGAGAAATTCATAAAATAGTTTTTTTTTAATTTGAGTTGGCGAGAAATGTATGAAATAAGATTTATTTTTAAAAAAAATTAAAATGGATTTTTTTTATGTTAAACTCTATACCTCATGATAATTAGATATGGATATTTATATTAATAATTCAACGTTGAAGCAGAAGCTACGTGTTTTTTTATTTATTTATAATAATATGGAGTTAAAAATAGGTATCAATACGTTATTTTCAAAACAAACAAAAAAAACAAAAAAAGATAGCACTTTTCTGCCAATAAAATATCTTATAAAAAAATTCTTAATTAAAACATGGGAAGTCCTAACGTGCCTTTTTGTTGTGCGAGTTTGTTGGGGTTACAAAAATGGAAAAAAAAAAAAAAAAAAAAAAAAAATTTTTGGGGTTAAAAAAAAAGAAAAAAAAAAAAAAAAAAAAAAAAAAGAGAAAAATGAATACCTCAAACTTGCTAATTGATGTAACAAATTGACATAAATGTGGCACAACATTAATACGTGAAGGGAAAAACATCAGATTCTTTTTTCCCTTCGTTTTCCAACTTGCCTCTCTGTGGGGAATGGGAAACGGTTAACCTCCCCTACGAGGCTTTGCCACTTGCGACCAAGCCCACGTGTTGAAATTCTATTGGTTGAAAGAACGTGCATTTGCCGCTTTACTTTTTTTTTATCAAAAATAAAAAATCTAAAAATAATAAATTTTTTTAAAAAAAAAAGATGAAAGAGAAGGAGAGGGAGAGTATGTGGGGCGCCGGTCGCACTGCTTACCCGCAGGTCGGCACGAAACCAAACCGTCAACTAACGCCGTCTAATGTTTTGGCCTTTTGACAAAATTACTTATTTGCCCATCCATGTTTGTTCAGTTTGGCAAGTGGGGTGGGGATAGGGCGTGTTCCACCCATACAGTTATTTCCATTTCAATGGTTTGTTATTTTCCTCTTTTGGCTTAGTATTTCGTTCACTTTCTTTAGATTTGAATTTTTAAGGATAAATTTCAGGTAATTGATTGAGATGATGGTACCATGCCAAAACATTAAAGAGAAATGTGGAGTGCACACAAAAATCAATAACTCTTTCCGTGCCAAACATTACAATACACATTTGAAATTAAAAAAATAATGTTGCGGATTGTTTTTTTTTTTAATTGGGTTAGGGTGGAATGGATTAAATTTGCAAGTTGTTTAGATTTATGTACAGCACTACAAAGAGAAAACCACATTACTTAGAAAAGGTTTTGATGAATGGAATTAATGCATTTACGCCGTGAAGAAAATCTATATTGTGGATCATTCCTTATCTATTTATCATATGATTTGCAACCAATCATATTATTTAACTTAAAAAATCAATTTTAAACGTCAAAAATTTTATTTATTTTGAAGTACATTTTATGATTTAATTATGATAAAAAAATCAATTTATTATGCATTAATTTGTGGTTGGGTTCTAACCTTTGAATAGAACAATGCCAATGAATAAATTTAATTGTTTGTTGGGGGATTCGTACCCCGATTTGAATCATGATTTGTGATTCGTTACAGTGTTTTCTCTCATAAAAAATACACGTAAATTAAAAATAATTTTAATCTCATGATTATAATCTATGAACCAAACGTCTACGTAACTTCATTTATCCTTAACAATAAAAGAGAGAATAAAAGAAAAAAAAGGGCAGTATCTCAAGTCAAGTGAAGTGGGTAATGATGCTATTAAGTATTAATAGTAATCATCTATACAACTTATGGTTAACTTTTTCTTAGGTCAATCTATAAAATATCAAACCATGCAAACAGTTATTATGACCGTTTCAACTTTTTCGGCCTATTATTTTTTTTTTTTTTTTTTGTGGCTGAAGTATGACCATTTCAACAACTTGCTATTGGTCAGTACTTCATATGAGATTGAAAGCATTTGACATCGTTAGTTCAGTGTTAGGGCTACGAAATCAATAAAATGTTCTAATATCACCACCATCCTTTTTTGTTTTGTTTTGAGATCTCAACCCTCGAATTCGTATCATGAAAATGAATTATATGCATTAGCAAAAGTACATATTTATACAAAAAGCTAAAAGAAAAAATGGCGAATAAGGTACACACGTATGCATTAGAGGATTATATAATAGTACACTTTAATTAAAGGCGTTATTCTTTTTATAATTTAAATCACAACTCAAATTTTTTGTTAAGGTGTTGTTTTAACAAAAATTTAAATTTAATTTATTTATTTCAGTGTTTTATCTCGCATAAAAAATTTAAATTATGACTTAAGTTGTAAAAAGATAGAATAAATTTCTTCTAAAGTTATTCTAATATGATTTTATGGTAAAAATTATATTTTGATAGGATGTTTTTTCTTATCCTATCATATAATTTTCATATATATTTTAAAGGAAATTTTTCACTAGATAATGTTATTTTAACTATTAAACTAATTTTGTAATAACCTGATCCATAAATTTAAAAAAAAAAAAGTTCTAGAAAACCATCTCCACAACAAAGTTTGTGTTGAATCTCGTGTCCATTGGAAACAGTAGAATACAAAGCAAACGACCCGGGGAGAACTCCGCAAATAGAGCGAACTCGGGGGACCGATTTCGAAAACTAACAGAAGTTTCCTCGCCGTTAAGAAATGCAAATTGCAAAGATAGAACACGTGTTTGAAATACCAAATAGAGAGAGCGAGGGACAGATTATAATATTATTTTAATAGACGTGGGAAACTGCACGGAACGGAACGCGGGCTTAACAAAATCACATATATTCCTCGTGCTTTAACTCGAGTCCTCAACATTAAAAAAATTATTTTAAAAAAAATACTCAGAGAGAGAGAGAGAGAGATTAGATATATACATATACACAGACAAGAAGGGTTGAAAATGGAGGTGTAGAGAATACAGATGCAGAGTTGATTGAGTTTTCTTCATCAGAGCACGAAGATCGATAACCTTTTTTGTTGTTGTTGTTCTTCTTCTTCTCGATTCGAAGTTTGCTTTTCCGCGATTCGATTTCGGATTCGTTTCGTGTTTTATATATATATATATATATATATTTTGTGTTGAATTGATCGGAGATATGTCGGCGTTGTCGGAAAGTGTGGAGGTTTCCGGTCAGAAATTGGGGAGGTTCTCGGAGAAGCCGAGCTTCTCTCAGAAGTGCAGCATGCTGAGCCAGTACCTGAAAGAGAGAGGCAGCTTCGGAGATCTCACCCTCGGGATGACATGCACTGTTGAGCCCAACGGTAAAGCTTTTTGTTTCTTCTTTCTTCTGTTGTCTTCTTTAATTTTGTTTTCGTTTGTTCGTTTGTTTGAAGATGAATTTTGTTGAGAAATTTACTAGAGTGACTATCTAACTTTTAGGTTTGAATCTTATGAATTTTGCTTGTTTTAGTATATGGTTAAAAGGATATTATTGAGATTCGTGTTTGTAGTATAAATAAGCTGGTATAGATTTGGGAGTTTCTGGTTATCAGAGTAGTTAAATCAGAAAATTCATATACAATTTTGCCCATTTCTTTTTTCCTTTTTTTGGTGCTGTGTTAAAAAATTCTTAGTTTTCATATGTGGAAATTTAGAAACATATTTTTGGTTGTTGTCTGCAATAAATCATCCTAGATTTCATTATGTGGCTAAGAATCGCTGAAATTGCATTAAGAATTGCTCATAAACCACGTATGAGTTAATTTTGGTATGATTTTTTAGTCCCAAGTTGTGGATCTGATTCATTTTTTTCTGTTTTTTTTTTTTTTTTTTCACAGGGACTTCTGAAATGTACCGTCAGACAGGGACAACAATGGATTTGTTCCCGGTTGTGGAAAAATCAAGGAACATGGCAACTCCTAGAGACCTCAAATTTATGAGCTTGTTTCCTCAGCAATCTGGTTTCATTTCCTCTGTTCCAGAACCTGAAGTTCCCAAGATGGCTGATTATAGGTACTCCTTTAGTTTGTTGGGTTGCTGATGTATATAGCAATTAATGCTTAGATCTTGTCTTATGTGCCATGAATTTATTGCATCCAGAACTAGGAAGTTATATAGCTTTTAGAGCTTTTTACTGTTTTTGAAGTGAAATGTTTATTATATGCTGATTAATATTGGTTCAACATGTAACAGTCTGAACAAGCGTGTCCCAGGAGGAGAGCCAGAAAGGGCACAGATGACTATCTTTTATGGCGGACAAGTTATTGTCCTCAATGACTTTCCAGCAGAGAAGGCAAAGGAAGTCATGCTCTTGGCAAGCCAGGAAAGCTCTCGCAGCCAGACTGCCGCTGCTTATGTCTCCAACCAGGCGGCCAACGCCTTCCCAACCCATGTCGCTAAGAGCCCAATCGAATCCAGCAATTCAGTTCCTCAAAGCCCCAGTGTTCCTAATTTCGGCAACAAAGTGATTCAGGAGCCCATTCAACCACCCTCCAGACCCATTGTTTGCGGTAAACTTCTTGTGACTGGTTAAATTGTTGTTCGTATTAACAAAGTGCAACTAATAACATATGTCTAATTGATTGTTTTCTTTTTCTATTGCAGATCTTCCAATTGCTAGGAAAGCTTCACTTCATCGGTTCTTGGAGAAGAGAAAGGACAGGTAGGACTTGATACAGATACACATAGAGCATGTTCTTACTGCTATTTCAAATTCTTTTACGGGCAACTTCAATTTTTCTTTTCGGTTCATAAGACTAATTATTTCCTTGTATTTTTCAGGATCAGCGCCAAAGCGCCATACCAAACCGGCAGCCCAGAAGTAGCCCCAACAAAGCCATCGGAAGGCAAGTCGTGGCTAGGATTGGCTGCTCAATCTACACAGTAGTTTGATATTCCAAATTATATCAAGTTATTAGGCTTTCATAGTTCATAAGCCTTTTATTTTTCTGATTTTGCTGGGTTTAGGCCTGCTTTTTTTTCTCAGCGCTGTTTCTTCTTTGCTTTTTAGGCTTGCTCACTCGAGCCTGCCCTTAGATCTAACTCTTGATTAATCTTTAGAGTCTGTAATTAAATTATAATCAAAAGTATTTAGTTATTGGTTAGCTTTGAATGCATTAATTTATTATATAACTATTGATTCTTAAAGAGTGAATGTATTCAGTATTCTGACTGGAGAAAAGAACGACAGGCTTAAATTTCTGTTCAACAATCAAATCTCTCGTGTGTATTATTTGCTTTCTTTGCAACAAGATGTTCACGTTTACCCTTTTCTTTTACTTTTTTTTTTTTTTTTTTTCCTGCTCTCTCTCTCCTCTGTCGTACTTTTGTTAAGGAAAGAAAAATACTATTGAGTGCCTTAGTACAACTTGTGAGTGCCCAGTACTCAATGTACCTTCTTACTGAGGAATTTGAAATTAAAGAAGTTGGAAGAAAATTTGATTTTCTTTTTTAACTTTTTTCTTTAAAAAATTTCTCTGACAGGTCTATTTTTTATTGTTAAATTTAGTTAAAATTATATAAAACAGAGTTTTTGAAAATATAGACTTTTTAATAGTTTATTTTTGAAGACCCGATAAATTTATTTTGTTAGAGGAAAAAAAAGTTGTTTTGACTTGTACAATAAAAGTATAAAGTTTTTTTTTTTTTTTTTTTTTTTTCCCCGGGGAATTCCTAGAAAAAAGGCTTTTTTTTTTTTTTTTTTTTTCACACGGGAATATCCTAGATAATAGCCCACCACTACAACCACTCCCACCATTTTTGACGTGTTTAAGTGATTATCACCATAACTTTGCTCTTTTAATTAATTTTCTCCCAAAGTCTTCAAAGAAACATTTATCAAAGATTTAGACGAAAATTGACCTCGACTTCCTTCGAGATTTAGACGAGGCCTTCATGCCACCAATTCTCGAAGCCTCACCAATGCCTTATATTTTTATTTTCTTTTTCTCCTTTTAATAATTGAGCCAATTCCTTTTCGTTTTTTAGTTAGTATACTATACATAATATTTAGTAATATCATGGCACGCGTATTGATTTTTTTATTACAAAATTGGTTTTTTCTTGCACATTATAAGCACATGCATATGTGGCTTTTCTTCCTTTTTCAATTCAGAAATGTGTTGTTGCTTTGTTCAAGGAAGCTCCAAAAGAGAGAAAGTGTGCACTATTGACTAGAGACTAAATATATTATATATATATATATATATATATTAGGAATGGCAGACATTTCCTCTAAAAGGTCCACATTCAGAGCAACTTATTAAAATGTGGAAATTAGGTGTACTGGTTCGAGCGTTTTTTTGTACTACACTAAACTTTGGAAGGAGAAAAGTATTAGATTTATTTAATCACGTTCTTCACGTCGAAACCTCGAGATTTTAATTTACTTTGACAAAAAAAAATCAAAAATCAAAAATCAAAAGCACAACAACCGGTGGCGGATAAGTATTTCAAATTTAATGAATTGATAATCACATGCTATGTTGAATGTGGTAGGGTCGGCCTTTTGCTTTGACCCATTCTTGGTTTTTTTTTTTATAATAAATAATAAGAAGAAGAATTCTGTGATAGATTATTAAAAAAAATTGGAGAAAAGTACATAGTTTCTCAGTCGTATTATTTAAGTTAATCGTCATTGTGATCATTTTTTTTATTTATTAATTATCAGTCTTCTCTTTATTAATTGAATGAGAATTATTTATTTTCGAAAGTAGTAATATAAATAATATTTTTTATCATCTCGCGTATATATATTAATAAGACCTGATTGTATTTCGTTTAAATTGTCTGATAAAAATTTGATTGTTTAAGACTGTTCATATAGATAAGGTTATTATTATTATTATTTTCTACTAATTTGGTTGTGTAGGTGTTCGCATGTGTTTGCTTGCTTACTTTTCTTGTCTCCAAATGAGTTATATATGTGTGTATTTGTATACAACTATATTATACTTGTATTCATTTATTTATTCATTTTAAGTGGGTCGTCTTTTGTCCATGGCTTTAAGCCACCCAATTTTCATCTTAATAAGTGGGTGGGTGGTCCTGCGTTTGGTTGCTAACTTGATTTAGGTTTTAATTACATATGATGGAATTTGCTTCAGAAACCATTTCGTTTGACTTTTGGCAACTCTCAAGGGTTGGATATAATTGATTATTGACGTGACATGTTTTTTTTTTTTTTTTTATAGTTATTATTATTTGGATCACAATTGCTGCTTAAGTCCTTATAAGTGAAGAGGGAAGGATACAAAAGCTAACGGATGATAAAACTGTGATTTTAGTCACATTCACGGTCACCCTTATTTTATTTTATATATAAAAGAACACCACTATTTTATGTATAAAAAAAAATCCTGACAATTTAATAGGCCTTATCAAAAAGTTTTCAAAGCATACACACAAGAGAAAGATGTGCTAGTCATTTAAAATGTATACATATATTTATGTATGCAAATTACAACGCCATTTTCTAAACGGCCCAATTAAATCTATTGATACATGTGTGTATAATCTGTATCAAGTTTTCCAAATAATAGTAGTCTAAGTGAAACATTTGCATCCGATAGCAGTTGGGGCCCAATCTGTTAAATTCCAAAAGTTGGCTCTTAAACACATCCTTCTGAAATTCTACTTTTTTTTTTTTTTTTTTTTTTTTGTGATAAGCTACATTTGTTATAATAATTTGTTAAATTTTAGACAATAATCTGTTAAATTATGCCCGCCACAAAATGACCGGAGACCCGCCACCAGCAACATGTGTCAAATTATTAATAGTAATCTGTCAAATTATTTACTTCAAATGGATAAAATTCAATAATATTGAAACTCAAAAATCCGGTATTATTTTAAAGGAATTTGTCAAAATTACTTAAATTTTTACCAAATTTGGGTGGGCCTTTCGACGAAGCCTTTCTGAATAAAATGGGCTGTACATGTGAACCCAACAATGTTCCACCCGCAATTGAGAACCCAAACTTTGGGTCCATTTCTCCGCCCCGTTCGCCATGTTGGCCCGGAATATTTAAAAAAAAAAAGAGAAAAAAAAAGTAACAAAAGGAGAATTTACTCGTATAAGTTTAGATCTTTATCTTTTTAAATTTTTATTTATTATCTTTGATAGATACTATTTTATTAGTATAATTATTTGATTAAAAAGATTATGAATTAATAATAAAATGTAAAAATCCTGATCAATTTATCATATAGGTGATCGTGCTGCTAGTACTAACTTGTGAGCATTTCTCCAAACCCAAACTTTGGATCAATTTCTCTCCCGTTGATGAAGAGCCCAAACTTGGGGTCCATCTGTTTCTTTGAAGCTCAAATTCATCTTCTAATTTAATGTCCCCGTAACTCACCTCTTTCTGTCATTCTGTTCCCTTGGACAATTTTTTTTTTTTAAAAAAAATCATTAACGAAACCAAAAATAATTCTTTTTAGTCGGTCTGATATTTTTAAAAAAATTAAATTGAATTAAATTACTTGTTTAGACGGTTTGAACTTAAGACTAAAATTTTTTTTCAATAATTCATAAAAATTATAAAATCGTTAATTCATAAAAATAAAAATAAGATTTAAGTTTATAATGTAACTTAAAAATAGTAAATGTTTAAAAGTTCATCATTTAAAGTTTTAATACAAACCAATAAAAATATGATATGGTGTATTTTATAAGTATAAAATGACTAATAAAAACTAAAATAAATATAAAAAATTATATATGTATATTTTTTGGTAGATTATTGGGCGGTTTGGGGAGTTTAAAATAAAAAACTGAATCGCCCAAAAAAATTAGATTAAAAAATGATCAAATCGCCTGATAATCTAAAAATAATTAACAATCTGGTTCGGTTTAATTTGAATTGGACGGTTTTCACGGTTTGTCAGATTTTTTAAACACCCCTAATTCTCTTAAAATATTGTTGCTCTTTAGTTATTAATTAATATATAAAAGAAGAAGGTGATACTTAAATATTTTAATATTCTAATAAATAACATAATTCTTTATGCTCTTCATTAGAGAGCATTTTTCTATATTTTTCAATTTATGCATTCTCTAAAGCCTCATGTAGTAAATTTTTTAATCTTTTTAAACAAAAAAATATCATTTTCTTTTCTTTTTTTTTTTTTTTCAAAAACATGTTTGATAATTACTTTTTAGTTTGTTTGTTCAAAATCGAATACATGTTAGGTAATTATGGTTTTTTATTATTTTTTAAAAAAATGTTGTAAGCCAGCGAGTTGAGTTGAAGGACTATGATCAATGGTGGGGGTACGGTAAAGGTGCCGGGACGACTAGTCAAGATTGGTGCTGAGGTAGAATGAATGGATCGGGATCAATGCTTAAGTTAAGTCGGTAGGTTGAGATAGTTGGTAGGGTGAGCTAGGACAAGTGCCAAGGTTGGGATCATTGCCTAGACTTGACCCTTGATATGAACCCCACATACCTTGGCCTATAATAGGTATGTGCTTAACCCAACTGTCGATCCTGACTTAGGTGCTTGTCTCGTCCTAACCCTAAGTAATGGTCTGTGATTGTTAACTCGATTCCAATACTAGTTTGGCTTGTCAACCTGACCTCAACAGTTATCTCAACGTATCAGTGGTCTCGACCTGGCTTGGCACTGATGACATGCCAAACCTAATGGTGATCCCAACACAACTTCATCATCGGTCTTGGACTGTCAAGCAGACCATGATGGTGGCCCCGGCCTATTGCTCGTCCCCTTTACATGTCTTGACCCTTTACCTTGACCCCACCACTAGTATCGGCTTGTTGTTTAACCTCAATGCCTATCCAGCTTATCAGCTTGATTACCTATCTCAGTTCGTTGGCTTGGGCTTGGTGTCGATTCGGCCCCAAGGTTTACACTAACCTATCAATTAAATAAGAGTATCAAACATGCCTATCCATCTTACCTTGTCAAAGTAACGCTTATATTTTGGTCCCAACACCAATCCCATCCTAACACGACCTCATCTAGACTAGTAACCACAACCTTAAATTTTTGTTTAAAAAATACCGAAAACATGAAATGTTTGTTTCCGCATTTTTTTTAGAAGATTGATAATAACTAAAAGAAACAAAAAAACTAAAAACAATATCACTCGCTGTATTTTAATAAGAAAATTTCATTTATTTGTTTAAAACAGCACTGTAAAAAAAAATGAACCTTAAATAAACACACTCCTTACAAGTAATGAATTTACATCAAGACAGATAGTATTGTCCTAAAGTAATTAGAGAAATAACTTTTAATGATAATCCATTTAGTTAGGAGAATAACACATATCTCCTGATTCTTTACAAATTAGTTGTTTTAATTACGGAATCTATTGATAAAAATAAGCATAAATATTTTAAATTTTAAAATGTACTTATTGCGTCCAATGATCTATAATAATCTTCATATTCATTCTTCAAACTTTGAAACACAAAATGTTTTGGACGAAATTGTAGAGTTATTGCTTGTTTAAAGTTAGGTATAATATCTAGAGGGTTAACCAATGCACTCACTCTAATAACAAAATCTAGCTCGTCGCGCAAGAGCCTTCTCTGTTGCCCAAATTTGTATTCGTGCAAGCCTTTTCATATTAAGCCCGACTCCGCTATCAGATCTTCCTTGCTCATGTTTTGAAATCCTAATATGTGGTTTTTTTAAAAACTTTTTTTGTGTGAGTAAATTGTACTGTTACAACTCAAATTATCACTTTTTGCATAATAAACCAGCTTTTTAATTTTGAGAAAAAGCACTATGAACTATAAAATCAATTGCAACTAAAGTCCAAAAGTTGACGGCGAGTTTGAGACATGAGATTTGCACATGAAATATTTAAAAATGAAGATCTTTTCCTTTTATGTGCATGCGAATCTTGTGCCTTAAATCAACAATTTTTTTTTTGTTCAACCGTCAATTTGATAAGATTTGTTAGCATACGGACTTGAATTGTTACTAATTTTAAAGTTTAATGTGCATTTTACTAAAATTGAAAATCTGATCATTGGCGCGTTTGTAACTCGTTCTAAAATAATTTTATTTTTTGTATGAAAATGAAAATGAAAACGTTTTCAATCTCAGATAGAAATCATTTTTGAAAATGCGTTTAGTAGTTTTATCTAGAGATTATTTTCAGTATAAAAAAACCCATTGATATATATATATATATCTGTGCATGAGAAAGGAGAAAACGAAAAAAAAATAAAAAATGACTAAAAGTCATTTTTTATTTTTCTCTTATTTTACACTAAATTAAAAAATCATTTTCATTTATGTTTTTTATTTTTATTGCATCAAACGCCGTTTTAAAAATATTTTTATTTTTTATTTCTCAAAAAATATAACAAATAAAAATGAGATCAATTTTAAACATGACCTATAAAACAAATGTATAGTTTGAGCAACAACGGCACAATTTAAATTATTAATTGAATTTTGTGTTTTGCAGATTTGTTTTGTTCTTTTTTTTTTTTTTGAATTCATGTGTACTCATTTTCTAGAAGTAATTATATGAATTTACTTAGTTACGTAAATTATGTGCAACACAATATATTCTGGTAATTTTTTGATGGCAATTTGCTAATCCTTTTGAAATATTTTTAAAACTTCAGTTTTTTTCAATGAAAAAAAATTTTGGGGACTAAATCGTCACCCACTCAAATAATTCGGGGAAGCAAATGATTTTTTTTAAATTTTCCTATTTTTGATTGAAAATGAGCAAAATAAATTTTTTATTTACCCAATGCATAATGCTTAGGGACCTCCTTTTTTTTCCACCCCACAGAACACAACGCGCACGCAGCAGCGCGTGGTTTTTTTTTATTTCACGAAAATCGAGTTTATTAGCGTCGTTTTCATATAAAAACCGAAAGCAGGAGCATTTTACTCCGTTTCTTAAAACACACATCTTCTTCTGTTGCTCTTCGTTCTTATCTCGTCCTCTCTCTTCGGAGAGGTTTTCTTTTCTTTTTTTTTCCTTTTTTTTTCTTTTTTCTTTTTTTTTTTCCTTTTTCTTTTTCTTGTTCTTCTGTTTCTCAATTTCTGCAGTTGATTTTTCCTTTTCGTTTTTTCCCCTTTTCTTCTTCGTCTTCTTCTTTTCGTTGTCGAAAACTGTAACCCTAGAACTCGGATTCGTTGAAGATGCACCAGCAGAGGCTTAAACATCAGGCGATGATGCATCAGTCGCTCTACCACCATCCCGCTCTCTTGGCTGCTCCTCAGGTTTCAACTTTTCATTTCTCCATTTACTATGATTTGATTTGATTTGATTTGTTTCTAATTTTTTCTTTTTGCTTCGATTTTTTTCTTCATTTTTGACCGGTAATCTGTGATTGTTGTTGTTTTTGTTCTGGAAAGAGAAGAAATTATGGTTGGATTTTTGTTGATCAGAAATTTAGGGTAAATATTTGCTTGTGATTCGATTAGTGGGATCGTTTTTATTCGAAGTGATTTCTGGGTTTCATATGTTACTGTGTTGTGTAAGCCCAATTGTACTATTAGGCGAATAATCCCTGCACAAGTGGATATAGCGTAAAACTATGCCCTTTGGATGCAGTGGAATGGATAGGATAGAATTTTACCGGCATAATCCGGGTAAAAGATGGATAAAAGATGGGACACTAAAGAAACCCCGCGAGGGGAAAACCCCCAAAATGGAGAAAAAAACTCAACTTTATATTCAATTATTAAAATTATCAAAATATTCAAGTCTCTTTACATTAGGTGATGTGGCTATTTGTAGCTCACATGGAAAATGATAACAAAATAACAACTAAGATAAACGAAATACTAATAATAAAACTAAGCTAAGATAAATTAAACAACGTATGAAAATATAAGAAACAACTACTTATGCTTAAATCTCCCAACATCACTTTTGATTGACGAATGATGCTTTTTTGTTTTTTGTTTTTTTTTTCTTGGGTTGGATGATTTTTGGGTAATTACTATTAGTTTATCAGTTTTGATCGATGGTATCCCTGGAAGTATTTGTTAGGAATTTAGGGTATTTTCTCCTCTTTTTCTTTCTTTCTTTTTTTTTTTTTTTTTTTTTTTTTTTTTTTTTTTTTTTTTTACTTTTTCATTTTTGCAGATAGAGCCTATCTTGAGTGGAAATCTGCCTCCAGGGTTTGATTCAAGTACATGCCGCAGTGTGTGAGTGTTATAGATTTTTTTTTCTTTTTATTACGTCATTGTCTTCTTAACTTTTACTGTTTCAATTCTTCTTCTAGGATGCTTCCGAACTGGGTGTTTCTTGGGTCATCTTTTCCTAGAAAATTTAGTTCTAATAGATGGAAAAACACTTACATGTATTTTGACACGGCTATTATTATTTTTATTATTATTTTCAAATTTCCCGCAACTTAGATTTCTCGTGTTCGCTAGCCATGGTTGCATGTCATGTCTTGTAAGGTTTGGCTCTAAATTCATGACAAATGCAGGTACGTTGGTAACATTCACTCCCAGGTTACTGAAACTGATCTTCAGCAAGTGTTCTCAAATGCTGGTCCCCTTGAAGGATGCAAACTTATCAGGAAAGAGAAGGTAATCTTCCTGTCATTTATGCTTTCATTTCTGGTTGGTCATATAATGACGGGAATAATTATGTTTGAATTTGAGGAGAAAGTCTGGAAGAAGTCTATTTTTGGATTTTTCGTTGACTGCTCTAATTGCAGTGTTTATGTATGAACCTCTTTAGAGGTGCTTTTAAAAAAAGGCTTATAAATTTGCTTTTGATGTGTTGAGTGTATTTCTTATTTTTGCAGTCATCTTATGGTTTTGTTGACTACTTCGATCGTAGATCAGCTGCCCTTGCTATAGTAACTCTAAATGGCAGGCATCTGTAAGCACAAGCCTTAACTGAATTTGAGTTGACCTTTTTTCCTCGCTTTTTCCTTGTTCTAGGTCTCAATTTGTTGTTTTACAGGTACGGCCAGCCTATTAAAGTTAATTGGGCATATGCAAGTAATCAAAGAGAGGATACATCAGGTTCATTGGCAAATGGAACTTTACTTGTTTATTTTAACTTCTCTCTACATTTTTGAATAGCATCATGATTTTTCTTCCTTTTTTTGTGTCAAATTTCTGGCACACAGGTCATTTTAATGTTTTTGTTGGCGATCTTAGTCCAGAGGTTACTGATGCTACGCTGTTTGCGTGCTTTTCTGTTTATACGAGTTGTTCGTAAGCTCCACTTTCTGCTGTTATTCTCTGATTTTTCCTTTATTGTGGTCGGACTTTTAGAAAACTTACATATATCATTCAATAGAAAGTTAACATTTTTTAACTTGGGAGTGATTTGATCTGTATACCTATTTCAGAGATGCAAAGGTTATGTGGGATCAGAAAACTGGGCGGTCAAGGGGTTTTGGTTTTGTTTCCTTCCGTAACCAGCAGGTAGTTAAACAATTAAACGACATCAAACATTTATTTTGCTCCTTTTAAATTCTTTGTTTAAATTGCTGATTGGTGTCATCCTTTTCGTCTTTTATTTTTTGTTTTGGCAGGATGCTCAAAGTGCAATAAATGACTTGAATGGTACGATAATTTCATATTTTCAGATAGGACATTTTTTTTTGGTAGCTCTTTTGGGGGGTTTTTCCACCATTGGACTCTGCTTCTCCTCCTGTCCCACATCTTTTCCTTGCTAGGATTTTTTAGAACTCACTCTTTCATCAATTTAGGATTCTATTGATAGGAACCATAGGTAGAAAATGGAAGATAAGAATTGAAGGAAAGGAATTCTTGTATTGAAATTAAAATTGAATGGTTACAGTTGATGGGACTTTTAGAGCCTATCCTTCTCCCACATCTCAATTGACTAATTGCCTCCCTTCTAACTAATTTTCCCCTGATTCATATCTCTACAACCAGCTAATAAAAAGCATCTCACAGTTAACTAACTTAACTAACTTCTTGAGGCCTATCATTACCAGCTCAAAAAAAAAAAAAAATCACCGTCTTCCCATTTCCTTTTTGTTTGTTTGTTTGTTTGTTTGTCGACCATATCTCCGTCCTCGATCCATTAAAGTTCCTTCCAAGACCTATTCTCTCTTTTAACTGGGCAGCTAAGATCTTGAACTGCCGCCCGTCATTTATGTTGAATTGTCTTGTCATGTATTTTATATTTATTCATTCTTTGCTTCATTGCTTGAACTTATCATTTATTTTTTCACATTACAGGGAAGTGGCTTGGGAGCAGACAGATTCGATGTAATTGGGCTACAAAAGGTGTCAGTTCCAATGATGACAAGCAGAGCTCTGATTCTAAAAGCGTTGTAGAGCTAACAAGCGGAACATCTGGTGAGATTGCCTTCTAAAACATCATATTATCATGGTTATAAATCTTTGTTGTCGGTTTGTAGTCTTGTTATGATAGTCCAGTCGCATCTTCTCTTGTTCGGAATACTGGTGAGTTTTCCGTGATTGTTCGATGAGGCAAGTAAAAGGTTTTTACCCCTCAAGGTCTTAGTCAAGCATGCCTGCTGCTGAATTATCTTCAGAAATCAGGCTGGTTTGAAATATGATGTTGGACCTGAACTCTACATTAGCATAAAGCGTATCCTTTTTTTTTTTACTTGTTGCTTGGTTTTTTTTGTGCGTGAATTTGTACTTATGATAGTCATCATGCTATGTTTGAAGAATTACCCTTTGAATTGGATTCTTTTGTGATATTCTGGTCACTTTCCTTTCAATCATTGGAGCTTACAATCTTCATATATTCCCCATGCTCAGAAGATGGTCAGGAGAAGACTAACGAGGATGCTCCAGAAAACAATCCCCAATATACCACTGTTTATGTCGGAAATCTTGCTCCAGAGGTGGGAATTGATGTTTTTTATAGCCATTTTTAGTTTTATCTTCCCTGCAGTTTCTTTCCTTTTTTTTTTTTTCTTTTTTTTCTTTTTTCTGGTCAAAGGTGTGATTGCGCGTCTTTGTTGAAGGAAGGAGGTATAGTCATTTTCACGGCCATGTGAAACCTATGTTAAACGCTAACAAGAGGGGTGGTTTTGTCTAGTTGTGTTTTTAAATTTAAATTGTACTAGATATACTTTTTATTGGTTGGTTTTGTATTCGGGCGACGGGTCAAAGTCTGCATTTGTTTGACTGAAATTTGTACTGTTGACTGCTTTAAATTTTAGCTGTTCTAAGTTCTTGTTGCGACCATTTTTAGGTTACTTCAGTTGACCTCCACCGTCATTTCCATGCCCTTGGTGCTGGAACCATCGAAGATGTTAGAGTGCAACGTGATAAAGGTTTTGGGTTTGTGAGATTTAGTAACCATGCTGAAGCAGCTCTGGCCATTCAGATGGGAAATGCTCGAATGCTTTATGGCAAACAAATTAAGGTATGTTCTTGATGGAGATTTTGTGTCTTCATTTTGAGGTGACTTCTTGGTTGGATTGAGAAGTTCTATTGGGGGATTAAATATTTTGTGTTAATTGTCACAAATAGTCCCCGATCAATAGTTGTCGTCCCAAATTCCTCTTTGATCTCTGGTTTTATATATTACACTCCCCGACCTATTCCAGAGTCCCACAAATAGCCCGGCACTCTATCAAGGCTTTTAGAAAATTTTGGAATTGAATGCTGAATTAGGTGCGAAATCCTCTAATCTAAAACCTGATACGTGATGACCAAATTTTGAACATCTACACCACTGTAAAAACTGCATTAGCAAGCAGGATAAATTCACCTCTTGATGGTGTATTCCTTTCTCTAAGCTTCCCTCGGATTCCACGTTTTACTAATTCGCCCCTAACTAAAAGCGACAGGTACACAAGCATTTTTCTATCCACTTTATGATGGAATCTTGATGTAAGGGCCTTTTTGGGGATGCTGCTTCAATATGAAAGTGGGGCTATTTAAGGGCGGGGGCTAGTGTTAGGGGAACCTTTTTGAAAGGTCTGGTTCTTCAAGTAGAAGGCAGATGGGATTATAATTTATGAGCGACTATGTATTTACTGTGAAAATTTGTACTTTTGCAGTGCTCGTGGGGTAGCAAGCCCACTCCTCCGGGAACAAGCTCCACCCCTCTTCCCCCGCCAGCTGCTGCAAACATGCCCGGTTTGTCAGCTGCTGATTTTGCAGTCTATGAACGACAAATGGCATTAAAAATGGGCAGTGCACAAGCGCTGATGCATCCACAAGGCCAGCACGCGCTCAAGGCTGCTATGGGAATGGGGGCTGCCGGAGCTGGTCAGGCTATATATGATGGTGGCTTTCCGGGTGTTGCGACCACCCAACAACAGCTTATGTACTACCAGTAATTTTATAAGTTGGGAAAGAAAAAACCTTTGTTTTACTAAGGTTTGGCGAATAAGTTATTTAACTTAAATTGTAGGATACACGTATTTTCCCTGTTTTTAGTTTTTCTTTCCCTGCTTTGGTTGGTAGATTGGTTGTCTTCCTATAACACTAGTGTGAGCGCGCGTGCGTTGCACGTGTGATACCATATTATGGTTTTATTTTTCTCTCCTTTTTTTTATTATAAATATGGGATACTATGGATAGTTTTATGCTTAATAATTTTTAAAATATTTGAATATTGATATTAATGCCGAGCATGATTTCTTTTACGTTTTTTTTTATTTTTATTTTTTTTATTTTTTTGAGGGGGCAATTTATGTTTTTCTGGATTCTTTGGCACGCGTTTTGTACCGCTAGTTGGTCTGCTTGCGTATGGCTAGTTGATTGTTAAACTCCTCTTCGGTACTTTTCGAAGATCTATATGCAGGCATAATTTGCTTGTGCATACAAAGCGGGCACCTTTCTTTAGGCAGAATAAATTCTCATGAGAAAGATCTTGCTGCGAACTGCTTTGCAGCTACATGGGAGCGAGGTCAATAGTAACATAATTACCTAAGCCAAGGTCTGGAACCCAACATGTGAGAAGATTGTGGTCTCGTTTATTTCATCGATTTGACTTTAGAATTTGAGTTTTGTTATAGTAAAAAGCTCTCAGAAACAGTTATATTTAATTTTCTTTTTACGGTAAAAATCTCTCACATAAAGTCATATCTCAACTCGAATTAAAAACTTAAATCAACGAATTAAATATGCTTTATTTTACAGATTTGGATAACAACTCAAATTTTTATTTCTGTTTATGAATTTTTGTTTAAATTTATGAACTAAACGGGACATTATTTAGTTTTAGAAGCTGTCTATTCATAGGGCACCTTTTGGGAATAGAATGCCTAGAAAAGAAGGTAATGAAATTCTTTGAATATCTACTATACTTTGCACGAGTGTGAGAATTGAAAATTTGTTACAATTGTGGTCCAGTAACCAATATGCGATAATTTATAGAGAACTTAGAGAACGTGTAACTCGTGTGATCTTGATTTAAGCCTGCAATTACTTGGAATATTGGTGGCATGAGCTCAAGTTTGAAAGATCTAGGTAAATTTATGGATTTTGATAATGATGCAAGTTTGCTATAGTTTTCTAAGGAAGTTTAGTGACGTCAAGTAATTGATAAACGTAATAGATTTAAGATTTAGTCCAATGGAATTTTACTCGTGGTGAATCCATGCATAGAATTAACTAACTCATAATAATTCTTCTCTTTTACAGTTTTTAACTGAATAAAATGGTTTTGGTAGAATTAACCAACTCATAATAATTCTTCCCTTTTGTTGTGTGGGGAAATCCTTTTACAGTATTCAACTGAATAAAATGGTTTTGGTTATTAGATCAAGAAAAAGTATGGTTTTGATTATTAATCCTTAAAAAAAAAGGTTTGCTTATGAAGGAAATTTGAATAAAAAGTTCAATTTGATTTATTGGCTATTAATTAGGCACTATTATAACAGAAAAGTAAGAAATACTGTTTTAAAATTACATGAAATTATTCGGACTATCACAGAATTTCTGTACAGAAAACCAACACTCAAATAGGCTGAGAAGGGACTTGTCAAACTTGTTTAGAGGTTCCAGAGGTTGCTAGTTACTGGTTGACAGATTTTCAGAAACGTCAACAAGCAATGGGGGTGTCGATAAGACGTATTCGACCTGAAGATATACGTTGGGATCCACCGGTTGCGGGGACTATCAAGCACAACTTAGATGCCTTTTGTTGGCGGATTCATCATCAATTGGAGCAGGTGGTTTTGATACGAGATCATATGGGGTTTGTGTTAGGTACTGTTGACGGTGAAACTTTATTAACAGAAATGCACCGGACTACCCTTTGGTATCCCGTGAGGTTACCGGTTAAAAATTAGTTGTATATTTGAAATTATGCTATGAAACTTCGTCAACAGGTACTTTTGTGAAAACACTTCCAAGTAATTTTGATTCCTTGGTGGCAGAGTGTTTTGCTCTGGGGCTCTCTTTCCCCTTGGAAAGTGATCTTTTTGGTAAAACGGGCTGAATAATTTATGTACCGCGGCTGGTTTCAATTATTTATGATGTTATTTCGTGGTGTTTCTTGCAGCCATATTTCGAGGTTTGGAAATACGGTCCATCCTCTGGCTCGAAATGCTTTTAATTTCGTTGGTGACCCATTTTGGTTAGAACAGGTTCCACTGTGCATTGTGGATATTTTGACTTCAGAGTTCTCTAGCTCTTTCACTTTCAGAAAGAAAGAGAAAAAAAAAAACCAATTGAACTTCCTTGCGCTTGAAGTTGGAAAGTTGGTGCATGTACTTTCTAAATCCTCTTTCTTTTTGTGCATTAAAAGGGTTGCACTTAATTTCCTTTCTTTTTCTTTTAAATAACTCTTGTTATAACTAGCAAGACTAAGGAATTTGTTCCAAAGGGAAGTCCAATCACAACGTATAAGCACAAATAATTGATATATATATATATATATATGTATGTATGTATAGACTCTTCACCTTCTTTCTGGCTCTGTTCATCAATCATCCAAGCACCATACTCACAAAAAGATTCAACTTTTGATTCTTTTTATCAATCACAGAAAAAAAAAAGTTTATTGATTCTCATATTACAACATATAAGTTTGATCAATCTTTGTACTCCAGCAAAATTTCTCTTTTTTTTTTTTTGGGGGAGGGGGGGTTGGTTAGCAGCTTAAAGCTGATCCGCTCTCATATTAACGTATAAGAAAAGTATATCCGCGTATAAAAAGAACTATATAGTAGTCATTAATTTCCTTTGTTGATCTCCTACTGCTAGATGGCAACAATACCACTTGAGAAAATTTGGCCTCTCGAATAAGATGAGCTTGAAACAACATGATCCACAGATCTTGATGCCTCTGATCTGCACTGTTGTTCTTTACGTTCATCCATCATGATTTGGCTCGATCGACATTCCGCGCTACAAAATCCCTTTTCTCCTCTGTAAAACCAACCAAAAAAAAAAGAAAAGAACATTACTAATAATCACATAATCCAAAACAAGAAAATTAAAGTAGTACTAGTTTTTTTTTTTTTTTTTTTTTTTTTTTTTTTTTTTTTTTTTTGTGGGAAAAATGTGTAAATTATTTGTACCTGTACATGTATATGTCTTTGCCGTGGAGTTTTTTCCTGCACAAATGGCAAGAACTGAGAAAATCCGAGGTGGGAAAAGCGGAAAATTCTTCTGGGGACCTTCTTGTTGTTGGGAGATTAAAAATACCAAAATTATTACTTTGGTTATTTTTTCTAGATTTTCCATTATAATCACCTCCATCATAGTACACCTTGGTGAAGGACTTATTGTTTGGTCCACGACATGTCACGTAAGTATAATTCTCGGAACTTTCTTCCTCAAACTCTTGATCACAACCCCTCGAGGCAGCAACACTAAATCTGTCGCCACCGGGATTCACCGGGATCGGATTCGACCGGTTGCGATTAGAGCTGCAAATTGCATACTTTGCTAGAACATCTCCTCCAATTTTATTATTGTAGTCCCCGGACTTGTCCAAGGCCGCAACTATTCCCAATCCAACCCCACCAAGATCATAGTTCTTTAGACCTCTAGGGGATTGCATCTTGAGGTCTAATGGGCTTCTCGGGCTCGTGCCGACGTCGAGAAACCCTCCGCGGTGGCCGGAAACCAGCAATTCGGAAAGTTTTCCGATCATTGGCCCGGTCTTCTTGCTCAAATTTACCTTAAAATTTTGCTATTGAAGTGAAGGTGGGGGAATATGATGTGTGTGTTATATAATTCTCCACACAAAGCTTTTATCTTTTGGAGACTCCAATTTATGATGGAGTGGGAGAGTGGGTGGACTTTAAGCCCATGGTTTGGTTTGGAATTATATGGGTGTTGATTGCTAAAGGAAGACCAATTAATCATTTCATTACCTTTTTTTTTTCTTTTTAATTAAAAAGATTTATATATTTTTTTAAAAGTAATTGAAAATACATCTCTCTCTAAAAAAATATATATATATATATATAAATAAATTATATTAAAACGGATTCCAAGAAGATTTTATAAAAATGTCACTTGTCAACAGGTCACCTTTAAAAAAATGTCCATTTCCAATGATTGGGACCCAGCCTCGGGATCTGTCCCACCACAGGTCTTGTTCGGCGGACATAAAAGATTCCTTTGGGAATTTGGACCGTTAACCATTAGCACGTGTCAATCATCCAAAGGAGGTGGTATTGCAATTATTGCTAAACCACTGAGGAGTGAGAGGAGCTATGAAAGCCCATTGAAACCGGAGGCCCACGTTTTTGGGTTTGATATCGACTAGGCCTACCCTATGTGCGGGAAACGGTTCTTTTTCAGTGAAATGACCAAAGTACCCTTTTCATATTCTTCTCCAACAATCGAAAAATTCATGCAAATAATTTTATGGCTTTTAAAATTATGCACATAATTACAACTTGAAATGCCAGTTTTGTTTCCCGTCTACACAAGGGGGGGAAAACAAGAAAGAAAGGAAAAAAGTAGCAGCAGCAGCTAATTTTCTCATATGAAATACTAGTTTTGAAGGTTTTTATTTATTTATTTATTTATTTATTTATATGTTGGGAACTAAAATGTACGATAAAATAATTAGTGGCTTTATATCAAGCCAAATAACACATTGCATGTTCTAGTGAAAGTGGTTATGTTATAAGCTACGTACTTTTGCATCGAATATTGATAATTGACTGAAACCGTGAAGAAATAAAGGGTTATCCATTACAACATTATATTTTATTTAAAATAAGTTATGGATTTATCTTGTAGGTTTTATTCATTCGTAATAGTTAATAGTTAGTTGTAGGAGTCATGGGGATTTATCCCCTTATTTTTAGGCATTATCTTTTATTGAACATGTCATGTTGTTTATGGATAAATAACAGGATAATATTCCCTTATTTTTGTTGCCGTAATTTCTCTATTTAAGTAGTTGAATAAAATCTAAAACGAGTCTGGGTGAATATATTTGACATTTTGGTATCTTAAGAGGTTTAAATTCCCTCAATGAACGTATAAATGGAGGTCAAAACTCCCCCGAATGAGCCTGTATTTTTTTTTTTTTTTTTTTTTTTTTTTTTTTTTTTTTTTTTTTTTTATTAGTTATGGGTATAGCACTATTTCTGGGCTGGTTTCAATAATGTGAACTACCTCTGCCAAGCGTGGTGGATTGTGAACCAACGTATTGAGTTTGAGATCAGACGTAGCATGGCCTACTGTTCTATGCTTGTTGATGCTGATTGAATGGCGAGATCATTCGCAAAGTCACTTAGGACCCGTTTAGTTCGCTGATTCGAGTTGAGATGCGACTTTATAATTCGAGTTGAGATGTGACTTTATATGAGATCTTTTTTACAGTAGTAAAAAAGTTAAATGTGACTGTTTATAAGAACTTTTTACTGTGGGTAATTCAAATTTTAAACTCGAATAAGTGAAATAAACGGGATCTTAGTTACCAATCAAGATGGGTCATCATGTACGATAATTACGGAGCTTGATGAAATGTTACAAACCAAAAAGTATCATGTGAACTAATAACAAAATGATTAGTGAATAACTTACCAACCCGCTCCTCCCCATATATTTAGAGGTGAGTTCTATCTTGTGTATTTCTAACAATATGCTACTACAGAATACTCAAACTTTACTAGGTCCATTTTGCCAGATTTTTATTGTCCATTTTTTTTTTTAACATATCGCGGCTATAAAATCATCCTTCACTTGCTCCAATCTCATATTGTAATTTCGATTTTGCTCAAAAATGTAAATGTCATTTCTTCTATCATCATTTAGATTGCCTTTTAGCTTCTTTTTTTTTTCTTCAGTGGAGCATCTTGGAATAAAGCATGAATAATACCATGTGATATCACGTATTTTCGTTAGAGCATTAGCTTATCTTAAATTCTATAGGCAAAGATGATTATGTTGATTTCTTCAACCTACTACTATCAATTCAACCACTAAAAATATCATTTCTAATTTCTATGGTAATAAATTAATATTTTATTTCTCCTTAGTTGGTTTTAAAGAATTTAATATATGTATAAAGGAAAAAAAAAAAAAAAGTAAAACAACAAGATCGCTCATAATCTAAATCTAATATACTCTGATTCCGTTTTTTATTCCTTCTGATTTTCTTTTCTTTGCAAAGACCATTTCATGATATGCTTGGTTGGGGGTATTTGCGTCCTTTTAGGTTCTTAGAAATCAATGGTCCAAAGAATGATTTTCCCTCATAAAAGTGACAAAAAAACTGGGAGCCCAGGTTGAGGTAACCACCAAAAGACAAGGCAGTGTGGGACCTAGGTCACGTGCAGTACATACACGTGTAAAAAAACCATTTGTGGAGTTCTTTATAGCCACGTGACCCGAGTTGGGCCAAACTAGAGTTCACTCGGTGAAAATGACCTTGGAGGTTGGAGCCACTTTATTTTTAGTGGGCTGGCCCACTGGGTCCTCTAGAAGGGGACGTCATGAAGAAATTTGATAAACTTCAATTATTTGTTTTTCCACTCTCTCTCTCTCTCTCTCTCCAATTCTATTTTAATCAATGTATTGTATTTTAATCCCCATTTTGAGTTGTCAAGATGTTGACGGGTCCTCGTATTTATTTCCCACTTTAATGTTTGAAAACGACTTCATTTTTTGTCTTTGGATGTACTTTGCAAGGCTAACCTAAATCAATGTTTCATTTCGTTAATCTATCGACGATTTAGTTTATTAATTTAAATTTTTAAGAACTTTTTAGTATAATAAAATTTAAATTCTAAATTTAAATCGGTGAAATAAACGAATTTATAATTTCTTTTTAGGTCCCATCCACCTGCACCCAAATTCTTTCAAATTTAATTTCGTTTCTCTATAATTTACTTCTTCTTTTTTTTTTTTTTCACTTACCTTCTTGCTGGGGGATTAATTGTATCTTTTGATTATTTTCTTCGCTTGTAAAGAGTTTTTTTATTTCCCAGCCAGTGAAATCCAACATTTTCATTTATTGTCGAAGACTCGAAGTCAATTATGCTGTAATAAATTGGATTTTATTGAGCTTTTTTATGTTGTGAAATGTTTATTTCAATTACTAATTTTGTAATTAAAGAACGTCCCAATATATTAAAACGATTCACACGCCCACCAAACACTAACTGAGCTATTTAGATGGTTAATTACTAATTCTATAATTCATTTATGAGCAATGTAAAGATGAGCCTACACGGGACTTAAATTTAAAGGCTCAAATCATTGGTTCAATCCGCGAATCAACGAAATTTAACGTTTTGGAATGAGCTGAAGGACTTCTTTTGGATTGTTAACGAATTCAGATTTTCTTAATTTAGATGTTGCGGATTGGATTGTGAATTGAACTGTAAAACTCAAACGTAAATACTCTTTTTTTTTTTTTATCATACTAATAAAAAAAATATTGTGAAAATAACACTTCTTTTGATTATTTTTTTTATGTCATTGTCACATTATCAGATTACAATAAGAAACATAAAAATGTACTATGTTAGTAAGTAATATAATTAGTAGAAGAATTCAGCTGTGACAATTTGAAAAAACTATCCGTTAGTGCTAAGATGAAGATTAACCCTTTTGTGGTTGCCAGCTCGTATTTCAATGGTATTTCAATGCATATTGATCATGCTTAATGAAACAAAAGACCCATCATCATAACTTACTTTCATATGTACTTACCCATCATTTCCATGAAGCTGAATAGCGTTCTACACCACTTGCAGGAAGTTGTCGAACAACAAAACAATTACATATTTGATCCTTTTAGAAAAGATAACATAAAATTTAAATAGGTTATTGACATAAATGGTCTCAATTTTTTTAGTAAGTGACAGTTTAGTTTCTAATATTTTTTTTTGACAAATACATCCCCAACCTTTTAAAATAAGTACAATATGGTCATTTCCGTCAAAATCCGTCTAAAAGCTATCGAAAAAAGGTACCTGATCGCCCATGTGACCCATTAAATTGGGATATATGTGTAAAAACACATCCTTGGTCGAATTAGGGTGATTTATACATAAAAATCCTAGTGTGATTGAAGTTTCTTCAAATTGGGGCTCAAGATGATGCCGACAATGGCGCCGGAGAAGATGGGGAGGGCGGGTGAAGCTCGGGGCCGCCGGCGAGGGCTCTCACTTTGGAATGATGCACCACTCTCTGACAAATGACGCTGAACACATGAATGGAGGGAAAACTAGCGCTGAACAGAGGTGAGTGCCATCGCCGCTGTCATGAGTTTGAGCTTCTTCTCCTCGTCGGGCACCATCGTCGCTAAGCATATTTCAGTGCTGCACGGCTTCAGACGCAGGCAACAATGGAGATACTTCTGGTAGTAGTGGAGGAGATGAGGATTATGATGGCCACCGTGGTTGGTGCGAACGTCATCGTTGTCGCGTTGGTTATATTCTTTACATCGACTTTCGCCTCCTCGACCATGCTTGTCGATGTTATATGGGCTCAATTTTGGTAGTTTGTTGGGCGAGATTGATTCGAGTTCATCAAAATTCCGGATGTTGTCGCTGATTTGATTGAGAGATTGATGAATCTCTTCAGGAAAGGCATCAACTGTGGACTATTTGCCTTTGAAATCAAAGGGCGTCGACCTCAATTCTAAAATCGGGCTTGTTTGGTGAGTGTAGATATGGGTTTGTTCATTGTTTTAGTTAGCTTTGTTGGATTCGTGTGTTGGTGAGTATGGGTGATTGTAATGATAGTGGTGATGAGAAGAGTTATGGTGGTGCTCAGAAAAGGATGGTGGTGGAGATGGTGAACGGTGGATGTTGGTTATTGTGGTCTTGGTGACGGTGGCTATAATGGTGGTGGTGGTTTGGTGGAGATGATTGTGGCTGATGAATTTGTTTTCTTTTAGGGCATTTCAGTCATTTTAGTGAAAAAGATGGTCGCATGATGTGTTAGGTGCTTTCTCCCGTTAGTTTTTAGACGGATCTTGACGGAAAAGACCAGATTGCACCTATTTTAAAAAGTTAGGGATTAAATTGTGACTAACTAAATAGGTTGGGACCATTTGTGTCAATAACCCAATCTAAATCTAAACATACATAAAAGAATCAAAAAGGTTGTTTCTTTTTTGGCCATATATCAACCTCTCATTTATTCATTCATATTTTATTTTTGCTTTTTAGATCTTTTTTCGGTACGTCAACATATCGGTAGGCCATGTTTTATGTCTGTGAAATCTACATAAATTACGTAAAAGTAAAAAAATAAGCATATCCAACAGCTAAAAAAACTTGAACTATCAGTACGCCAGGCGTACCAGAGGATCCCTTTTTTAAAATTCTTTTCACTTTTAATGTATTTTCTTCTTTTTTTCGTCTTAATACTCCTATGTATTTTTTTTTTCATTTCCTCTTTCTTTTTTATATTTTTTTCTTCCTTTTTTCCATTGTCTTTTTTTTTTTTTAAAAATTTCTCTCTAATATTCTTTGACAGTTTATTTTTTTAACAATATCTTTGTTTAAGGTCCCGTTCATTTCACTGATTCGAGTTTAGAATTCGAGTTTTGCTACAGTAAAAAGCTCTCAGAAACAGTCACATCTAACTTTTTTACTACAGTAAAAAATACTCACATAAAATCACATCTCAACTCGAATTCTAAACTCGAATCAGCGAAATGAACGGGGCCTAAATACTTTTTTTCTCACTTTCTTTTAATCAAAATTTCTTTTCAAATATCTCTCTACTTTTTTTTTTGGTCAAATCTCTAATATAACTTTAATTTTTTCGGTGTGATTTTTTGAAATTTTTTTTCTCTTGCTTGAATTAATGGATTGAGTTTCTAAGAAGATCAAGTGTTTTGACGTTAGATCGAATTCATATTATTATTTCCACGTGCGTGTCGTACGTAGCTCAACTAATTAAAAAAAAAATAAAGAAATGGACATTTTGTGGCTAAAATTTAGCTTAACGATACGAAAACCTTAAAAATGTTTTGGGATTGAAAAATAAGTAAACTTAACTACCTGGTAAGTTTGAAAGTGTATTGCATTAAAGTTGTCCTTGTTCAAGTTTGAGAAAGAAATTAAGAAAACTTGTCCTTGTTCAATAATATACTTTGTAAGTAGTAAATTTTTTAATGATTCAGAAAACTTTTTTTTTTTTTTTTGGTGAAAGATTCAGAAAACTTGTTGCTTGACTATTATTGTTTCAAAACCACAATAGGCAGTTTGGTCCACTTAATTTTGTTCGTTTTCAGTCCATTTTTGTTGTTTATTTATTTAGTCTCGGCAATTATGAATGGTGATTTCTTATTCATTTAGACTAGGACCCATTTGATGTTTACAATGACTAAAATCATTACAAATTTTAATTAAGACTTGAGATTCACACGGAAATTAAAATAATTGATTTTACTATTGTTACATTAATATATATATATATATGCGAAAATACTGTCTGTATTCTCTTGATTTAAATCATTTTTATGTAGTGTTGTGAGTTTTGAGTTCAACTACTATATGTGAAGAAGTGTTGCTTTCATCTTAATATATATAAATACATATATATATATATATATATTGTCTTGCTGTCATCTATTAAATTGTCCTTTTCTTCCTTTCATCATTTAATTAAGTACATATATATTAGTGCTGCACTATTTAAAGCAAACAAATCCGAAGAAATCCATGATGAGAGCAACCTTAACAATTTCTTTCTCGGGATCGTCATTTTGCTTTCTTATGTAGCAAACATATTTTATTGTTTTGAAGAGAGTCAAATTATTATGACTAAGTAGTACTTTGTTATGTCTTTTTTTTTTTTTTTATTTTTTTTTTTTTTTATTTTTTTTTTTTTTTATTTTTTTTTTTTTTTATTTTTTTTTTTTTTTATAATTATTATTCTTCAAATGGCTCGTAGTGAAGGTAAAAATATCAAGATCTCGTATAAGTGAATTGCAGAATCTAGTATCAAGTTTTACTTTCACCAAAAAAAGGGAATTAAGGGTGTTAAAAAAAATCGATAAACCAAGAACTCAATCATTTCAAATCAAATCAGATCAAATCATTAAGAATGTAAAACTTTACAATAGTTGATGGGACAAAAAACTTTAAAGTTTTAACCTAAACCAACTAAATCAAACCATCCAAACCAATAATTAATGGTTTTGTTTAATTTAATTTTTCTTTTAAATTATCAAACCACCCAAATCATCAGAAAAATTTATTCTTAACTTGGTCTATGGTTTTTATTAAAAAACTGACCAAATTAATTACGAACTTCCCTAAAAAAAAATATAGATATAGGAAATGGTTGTTACCTCTTGCTCTATGATTCACTAATAAAAGCAAAAGGTTCCTATCATTGAGAATCTCTCCTAGCCTATAGCTTTGAAAATGGAAATACGTCCTTGCAAGTCAATTTAATTTTATGTCATTCTCTTATAATTCTAATCAACGTATAAAAAGAATGGAGTTTCTCCTGTAGAATAAAAAAAAATAGAACTATCGGTAGTTTTATTTTTTTCAACCGTTTTTAATCATCAGATCTGTATTAAAAATATTTATTTTGTATACGTTTTCAGTCTCATTTGATTTTGACTGGATCTAATGATTAAAAAATTAATCTTATCGATAAGATGGCCTAATAAAGACAGTCCCTAAAAAGAAAAATAAAAGTAGAAATCATATCATGTTTAAGAATAGCATAAATGATTATGCTTCTTCACTGGAAGGGTTCAAAAGCTCCCTGGGAGGTCTTTATTCTTCAGTGTGACCCATTTAAATTCAAAAAATATTGTACAATATCTGCACTCTCTCATAAATAGGGGGTCCTATTTATGAGAAAGTGGAGATTTAACCCATCACAACAAATAGAATTACTCTTTTAATTTACTTAACATGGTGATCAATAATTTATACATGTAAAATTTAGATTATGGATCTTCCTAGTGCATGGTAAGTTGGATATAGGGTATAGAGCTCAGAGCGATTATATATCGCTATATTAATTCTGTAACTACATGCTAAAATTTTCTTAATGAATAAAAACCGGGATTTCCTTTCTCTATGCATAAGGTTCTTTCAACCCATCATAACTTCTAAGTTGAGTTTACTAAGTTAATGTGATGAAATATACAATTCACATCAACTTGTGCAATTGATAATCATCTTTCTTGTTTAAGGTCACTTGGTGGAACCAACTTGTATAATTATTTTTCTCAAAAAAAAAAAAAAACATTATTGTCATCTCGTTCTTTATCTCCTTCGGTAGAAAAGGGTCTATTAATAATATATAAAAAAAATGATCTAACTCAATTCTACTCACTCTCATTAAACTGCAAGCCCAACGCCGCACAATCCATTAAACAAGCAAGGATCTTAAAGTGGGGTTATGGTATACCATGAATCAATCTTGAGAATTAAAAAAAAAAAAAAAAGGCATTGTTGTGGTGAAAATCTACGAGAGATTCCTGACAATTGCTACGTGCATGATTTTTAATCTCTGTCCTTGTTTGAAACTCCAAAGTTGGGGGAAATGGAGGTTTTGTAAGAAAAACTGTTAAGCTCTTGAGTAAAAAAAAAACGTTGAATTATCAATATTGAAATCAAGAAAAATGCAACTTCTTCCTCGCACTCACTCCTACTTATAGGCCAAGGAGACCCCAGTTTTTCAACGGCCTTAGATCAGATTTTGCCACTTACTTTTATCAAAATTGGATCTTTTTTTATGTGTTTTAAGTCGTCATGCCCTTTAAGATTCCGACCGATTCTCGCATTATGCATTAAAGCCTTGAATGCACTTGATCAAGTAATTTGCTCGTCGCCGTTTTCTTTATTTATTTCCCTTTCATTCATTTTTATCATCAGAACACCGCACTGCTTATATGCTCTAAATAAAACGCGGCCGTTTTATACAGAATCATTGTTTACTCCAATAGGCATTTGGCTAGAGGAGACAATTGCCCTTTAGAGTGTGTGAATTTATTCTTAATTAATGTTCTTTGTAGTCAAATAACTATAATAATTAAAAGGATATTAATCAAAAGTAAATGATAAAAATCCAGACTTTTATACTCTTAAGTGTAAGTTGAACAATTAATCGCTATAACACCCAATTGGTGGTTAACTTGGGCAATTAATAGTGATTAATCTCCACTCTTAGACTAATACCACACTCCCTGTTCACACCCCTTGATGATAAATATGTCATTTCACTAATGAAATATCTGAACTCGTGGCCATTCCATCAAAAAGTTAATAGAATTGAGACTTTTGATACAATTTCAAAGTAGGATACTAAGATGCAATAAATGATGCAAATTGAAATTGAAAGAGCACGTGTTTATGGTGCTGAAAGTTTGGGGACATTTATCAAAATTTCCTACATTTTACTTTGTTGATTAATAGATAGGTAACGTTCAATTTTCATGAATCGGAGTTACTTAAGCCTTCTAAAGTGGATGAGAATGGCCCAAAGCTAAGCTTGTAGAGTGGATGGAAAGGCCCAACGTCCTGCTTTAAAGTCAAGAAGAGAGGTCCACGGATAAGTTAATGGGCCTTATGGCCCATTAGGCCTTGAAGACTAACTTGCTGAAAGCTGATGAAGACGGATGGAGGAACATTGCATGTGATTAGCAAGATACCATATACCTGATTCGTGAAAAAGAAAAAAAATAAAAAAATAAATAATGATCGACAAATTTCGGTGATCGAACAAATGTAGCAATCAGAGCAATGTCATTTCTCTTTCAAAACACGAGTACCAATATCGTACTTTAGAAACGAAACAAACACGTTTATTTTGTTCGAAGAAATGAGTGAAGAAGGAGAAGAAGAAGAATAATTCTTCTCAGAAGCAAGTATTCTAGGAACTAGAATTATGATAAGTAAGGGCATGATATTTTCGTCAAGAGCTTACAGGTCACAAATAGCTGAACCTTTGAAGCACCATCTAGGTAGGACCTCTAATTAATAGTGGACATTAAAAAAAAAAAATCACATTCAAATAAAAAAAAAAAGTTACGTAGAAAAATTTTAATACAAATCTGACGAGTGTAAAAAGAAACATCGTTTTTGTTTTTGTTTTTTTTTTTCAGGTCTTAGAAGTCTCCAAAGTTAGCAATAGTTTTAGCATGCAAATAATGCCTGGACAGAAAAGTTTTGAAAATAAAGAGAACGAAATTCCCGCAAAGAAACCAATATATATCTATATATCTACTACGTAAATATCTTTCAAAATGAATTTAGAAGCCGTATTAACCCCGAACTCGATTAAAATTCAAAACAAACAAAAATAATACAAACTTAAAATTAAAAAGAAAAAAAAAAGCTCTAGAATGTCCACAAACTAGGCGGCTGATAGTGCGTCTCACACGTAAGACCATCGTCGCCTTTATGAACCCCAACTTCCGCCATACCCAAACCATAAGAAGCTTCCCCATCCTCCGCCGGGAACTTTAACATCCCCTCCGAAATCTCCGCCTCCACGGGAGAAACCTCCGCCGTGGCCGGGAAACTGTGAGAGTGCCTGCAAGCAGCCTCCTGGATCTGCGACGGCGACAAATCTCCGGCAGAGGGGATCTCCGGCGGAGTCTCTGGGAAATTGAGCAGCACCGACGGTCCACGTAGGCAGAATACGGCGGCGTCGTAGGCCAGCGCCGCCTCCTGCGGCGTGTTGTAGGAGCCCAGCCAGATCCTTTTACGGCTGTTCGGCTGCCGGACCTCCGCCACCCACCGGCCCCACTTCCTCATCCTCACGCCCTTGTATCGGCCGCCGCCGCCGCCAACGACATCGTTTTGCCCTCCGGTTGAGCTGTTTCTCTCCCTCCTTATACCCGGTTTCACCATCTTTCTTCGACCTTTATGGGTTTCTGTTGCGCACCAAAATGTTCGATAAAATTACACAAAGAAACTCGTTTACAGGTAAAAGACAGAGAAGTGGGACGGTTTGGATACGGAGAATCGTGGACATCAAAAGAGAGTGCCACGTCAGCGGTGATGAAGCACGAGGAAGTATATGCCGGTTTGGGGATGACTCTTCCTGTTTGTTTGGATAAGGCAGTTGGGGATGGGGAGGTGCTAGGGATTCTAGACCGTTGGATTGGACTGCATTTGTCCTAGGCCGTACACGTGGCGATGACGTGGAGGGAATATTTGGGGCACGTGGGAGATGGAGAGTTGGAGTTGCTAAAATGGGGAAGCTCAATGGGGAATCAAGACTTTCTTTCAAGAAGGCCAGGTTGGGGTTTCACGGGTTTTTGAGTTTAGTTTGACACTTTTTGACTTGTTTCTAGAAGTCTTTATATGGGACGAGTTTAGAGTTGGAAAAATGGTTACGAGTATCCCCGTTAAAAGAGAGTGAATCTTCTACTATGAGACATGCATTATGGGCCGGCCCCGGCTCAGGTCTATCAGTGATGGGCCGAGCCGGTACAGCTCGTCACTATTTAAGGCACGGTTCAGCCCATAAATATTAGTGGACTGAGTTGGGTTGGGCTAACATATATCGGCTCATGGGCAGGCCCGACACGGCCCATGAAAAATCATGGGTCAGGCCGGACTTGGCCGGCCCGTCTAAGCCCATGATAGGCCGGCCTAGCCCGGCTTGTCTAGGCCCATAATGGGCTAGCCCAGACGGGCTCGTCTAGGCCCACAATGGACCGGCTCAAAAGAGCCTGTCGAGGCCCATAATGAGTGATGAAAACGTTAAAATGTTAAAATGTTATAATCTTTGAGAATTCATTCACGGATGAATCTTCTGTAGTAAAAGGCCTCACATTATAACAATTTTTTTTCTTGCTAATAGGCGTGTTTTGTTTCTGAGAAGCAAAGTTGATACTGTAAGTCATGCATTATCACATCAAAATACTATACATTTAATATACATATATATATAATAATAATTATTTTGTGTGAGAAAGAGAAAGGGAGTTCAAAGTTGATGCCTGGGAAAGAGAGAAAAAACAAAGGGTGTTGCGTGGGAAAGAGAAAGAGAGAGGGTGTTGTGTGGGAAAGAGAGAAAGAAAGAGTTGTACACTTATTTAAAATGTTTGCTTCGGGAATTTAGAATTGTACGCTTTTTTTATAAAAAAAAATATGTGTATATATATGTTTGCGTGGACTGATATGGCACTTCATGAAGTGATGGGTTACATGCAACACAATTTGGGTTCTTTATCCGTAAGTCTCATCAATGTATTGTCTTTTTTTGTCCAATTCCTTTCTCATTTTTTGACTTTTGGACGTGCTTCCATCCTAGTTTTTGCCTATATATAGCCTTGGAAACTTCACATTTGAGCATGCTCATTCAACTAACTTCTCAAATTTTACATATTTTCTATTTTTATTAGTTTACAGTTCTTCCGAAAGGAAAAAAAATACTTGAAGGCCTAATTTATTTCATTTGTTATTCATTAATTTTATATTGTTATAAGTTAATTTTATTGTGTAATTATCTTATTTAATTTTTATTGATAGTGTTATGTTAATTTATTGTTATTTTTTATTGAAGTAATGGCATCATCACATGGAAGGAGCACCAATGTTTCAAATTTAGTGATCAATGAAGAAGAACAATTTAATGATCCACTTGAAGAAATTAGAGTTGACTCATTATCTCAAGTTGGTGGCTCCTTTAATGTGACTCGTAAAGGCAAAAGAAAAGTGCAACGAACTTCACCAATTTATAATTATTTTGATTTAGTAATGCGTAAAAATGAGAATGATGTAACAGAAGAACATGCAATTTGTAAAGTATGCAAACAAGACTACATAGGTAAATCATCTTCTGGTACTGGTCACTTAGAGATGCATCGCAAAAAATGCGAAGCTAAGCATGGTGTAGGTGGTGTTGATTTTCGTCAACAAACACTTCAATTTAGCTCTGATGGTAGTGTTACTAATTGGTCATATGACCAACAAAGAGCTAGAGAATGGCACGCTAGATATTTGGCTAGTGCTCAACAACCAATTAGTCTTGCTGATGATCCGGCCTTTGAGGAGTATATTCAAAATGTTTATAATCCACAATATAGGCGTGTTTCAAGAACTACCACAAGAGTTGACACTATGAAAGTTTTTCATTCAATGAGGGAAAATTTAGTTAATGAATTTAGTTCATTCACTGCATCTGTTGCATGCACATATGATTTGTGGGAAGGTCGCACCAAAACTAGTTATATCTGTGCAATGGCACATTATGTGAATAAAGATTGGTCTTTTCAAAAAAGGTTAATTACTTTTCGATCAATGCCTTATCCACATGATGCCAAGGCCATTCATGATGTCATCATGGAATTTTTTGATTTTTATGGCATTAAAGAAAAGGTTTTGAGCATCACATTTGACAATGAATCTGCTAATACTGCTGCGATTAACCTTTTCAAGACAACTTTGAAACCACAACATGGTGGAACAATTTTTCACCAAAGATGTGCTTGTCATATTATTAACTTGTGTGTTCAAGATGGCATGAAATTTTTTCAAGGTTATTTGGAAAATATTCAAACGGCCTTGGGTTACATAGCAAGTTCTGGCTCTTGAATTGAAGAATTTACTAAACTTTGCAAGAGAGCAAGCATGAAACTCAGAAAACTTCCTACTGACGTGGGACACCGATAGAATTCAACATATTTGATGCTGAATGCATGCCTACCATACAAAGAGGTCATAATCGCGTATTACAACTTGAAGAATCCAACTAAGCTTATTCAAGAAATTGATTGGAAAATTGCTTCATGCTTCTACAATTTCTTGAAGGTTTTTTATGAAGCTACTCTCCAACTCTCATGTGTGTACTATCCCACCTCTCCTCATAAATTACATAAATTGTACAACATTGCTACAACCTTCGATATGCATAGAGATTTTGACATGTTTAGGGAATCTGTTGAGTTCATGGAATAAAAATTCAAAAAATATTGGGAGTGTGTTCCACCTCTATATTGCGTAGCCGCTGTATTGGATCCAAGAGTTAAATTAGCTGGTGTTGAATATTTACTTAAGGGTATAGGGGAAAAACTGAAGGTGCATTCTGACATCATAACCATTCAAAATGTGCAAGTAAAATTGAACACTTTATTTACTATATATAATGAAAAATATGGAGGAGGCCAAACAATGTCCCCTGCACCTTTAGCGAGTATTACATCTGTACCACATGGTGCTTCGTAGAAAAGTATGATTAGCTACACCGGATTTAGTTTTGGTGCGTCATCCACATCTTCAGCACGCAGTGAATTGCAAAACTATCTGGAACGAATTTTACAGCATTCATTTTCAATGAGCAAGGTGGTGGTCATGATTTCAATAAGTTTGATATTTTGTCATTTTGGAGATCACAGTCAAAAACTTCAGCCGTGCTCTCTAGAATGGCACGTGATATACTAACCATACCAGTGTCCACAGTTGCAAGTGAACAAGTATTTAGTTGTAGTGGTAGAGTACTTGATGAACGACGTGCACGCTTGAGTGACGATATCTTGGAGGCAGTAATGTGCGTCAAAGATTGGGAGGACGCTTGTAGAAGAAGGCAACAAGTTCAAGACGATTGGGTTGATGACTTTAAAAATTTAGACATTTATGATACTCCCACTGGGAGTAATACATTGTAATTACGAACAATATCTATTTTTTTATATGTTTTTATGTTTTTTTTTCTTTGATTTAGTAATTTTGTAAATATCTTATGTATAATTATCATGATTGTACTCTTTTTTTCTTACCAAGATTTTGTCCCACTAAGTTTTCCTTGGAAAGGTTTTTAATGAGGCAATCGTAAATAAAATATCTCTTTTCATATTCCTATTGACTATTCAAACTTGTATATTTGTTAACTTGTTTAAAAATTCAAAAATAAAAAAAATAAAAAAATTGAAAATTGCATGCTTAGATGGGCTGACCCATCTAAACCCTTGATGAGCCAAGATGGGCCTTGAATGGGCCAGCCCATCTAAACTCATGATGGGCTAGCCCATTCAAGGCCCACAGCACGGCCCAACCTGACCTACGTAAAGTTGGCCCGTGGTGTGGGCTGGGCCGAGGTAAGTCGTATATAGGCCAGTCCGTCCCACGGCCCGTGTGGGCCGAAGAAGAATGGGCCGGCCCGGCCCATTCTTGCATCTCTAGCTTTTTTATTGATAGATAGTGTTCAACATTATTTGTGTTACGACGTTGTTTTTAGAGTTGAGAATTTTTAGATCTCGTTCGTTTTGTTAGTTCGAATCATAACTCAAAATTTTACTACAATATTTTATCTCATAAAAATTTAAATTCAATTATTTTACAATAATATTTTTTCACGTGAATTCACTTTTTAACTCAAATTTTTAACTCAAACGAATGAAACGAACAGACTTTAGACTCCCTACATAAAGAGGAGTGTGTTTGGGCTCTCTTCAAATGTGAACAAGACCTCCGTCTATTCTGAAAAGATTGCATGGTCATCGGGACATGGACATAATTTAGCTTAGCCTAGTTTAATTAGTTTTAGAACATAAATGAATAACAATACTTTCTTCAACAACAACAGTCTTAATATTGTTATTTTGATTAATGTTCACTAATAGTCTCTCATAATGTGCAGTTGTTTTAGTTTGGCAGCATGATATTTATGTTGATATTTATAAAATAAATGGTTTTGACCATAAGATATCTAGTTTGAGATGTAAACTAATGTGGTGATAGTATTTGCTAGTTTTATTAAAAATAAAATCTTAAAGAAAAAAAAAAAAACCCCGAATATGATTTTTTAGAATAATCTTAGATTATCTTTTTCTTAATCATTCTATTGTTTTTTTTTAAAACCCTCGTGCAAAATAGATGGTTCATTAAAGGAGAGGCTAAAAGTGTGTATTATTTCAGAACACCAGAGTAGCTAATTAAATAAAACACCGAGTGCTAAAGTGAAACAAATACATATCACCATTAGTGAAAAATAACCCATTTGTGGACCTAATTTGTTGACCGCTAATATCATACAAACTGATGCTCAACATAACGCCCTTACAATTTGCCGTGGATGGAGCTAATTAAGAGCCCGTTTGGTTGGATGATTCGTTCTCTAATTCGAATCATGGTTCATGGTTCGTTACAGTATTTTCTCTCATAAAAAATACACGTAAATAAAAAATAGTTATAATCTCATAGTTATAATTCATGAACCAAACGGGTTCTAAGCGTCATTTTGTGCTTAAGGTAGAAAAACCCATCAAATTTGCCGTTTCGTAGACTATAGGATGCTACAGCTAAATATGTTGTTGATACTTGATAAGAGTGCTCGTAAATCGTCATAAAGAAATTTGTATAAGTTGTATTTATTTACCAAGCAAATTTGTAAGCCTCGACATTCAACAGTACTGTAAATGTAATAAACAGGTACAGTGCACTCTTAAGTTGACCAAGTGAAGGAAACACATATCATATCAGAGAAGGCCTCTGTTTTTGGAACTTTCACATTTATTTCGACTTTTGACGGGCTTTCCACATAAATCTCGAAATAAAATTCAGATATAATTAGAAATTTAGACTATTTGACTCACTTTTTGAACAGTTCTATTCATCTACACCGAAATTTATCCCCCACTATACTCATAACTCATGTAGTGCTCCTCACTAAACGGGATATATATGAGTCCTCTAATGGAAATAAATCTCATTTAATGTAAAACATTTTTTTCTTCCACTTTGGTAGTTTTGTGTCATTTTTCTGTCATATTTATAGCGAGGAATTATAATGTTTGAGTCATTGCAAAGAGCATCTCTAGGCGCCCATACTAAAGCATTACTGTGCCAAAAATGTATCTCAAAACAGTTGATTCGGTGAGGAATCTTCCAACTACTATTATCACTAAATTGAATAACTTTACTTGAATGAGTTTACAAATGTATTCTGCTTTACATTTTGACAATGATAAACAATAATGAATATCTTCTCATCAAGAGAAAAAAGAAAAAAAAAAAATATATGTTACTAAAACGTTTTTGAAATTTGTTTTGCGGAAGACCTTAGTTTTCAATTCAAGGATGGCCCGTACTAAAATTGGTCCGTCCATAAGTAAGAAAACGAGTCGGTAAGCTCTTGGAAAAATCAAATTGACCCGAACCATGACCCGTAAAAATTTGTATTAGAGCCCCCCCTTTTTTTTTTTTGGGGGGGGGAGGGGTGCTTCAGAAATTCCAAAGGAAAGATTCCTGTGGAAAAGGGGGGGGTGCTTCAGAAATTCCAAAGGAAAGATTCCTGTGGAAAAACCGCATCAACGTTGTAATTTTCTTCTCCGTAGTCAATCGTTGGCGGCGGCGGCATAAAAAAATCGCCCGATAAGTCATCGAAACCCGGAAACAACCCGTAGTCCGAAGCATAATTGCCCAACCCAATATTCGTGAACATGTCCATGAACGACCCGTCTGTTGTCAACTCGCTGTCCAACTGGACGGTCACGCTCCCTTCGGAGACCGACGGTGATGGAGAGGGAGTCTCCGACTCCATCCGCAGTTCGGGCACGGGCCGATCCGATCGTTTCATAGGGTCCTCCGAGTTGGCGAACCTGGCGGCGGCGGACTGGATCTCCGCCGGGGACAGCGAACGGCCGCCGGCGATCTCGGGCGGATTCTCCGGGAAGTTGAACTTGGCAGTGCGACCGCGGAGGCAGAAGAGTGCGGCGTCGAAGGCACGCGCCGCCTTCTCGGCGGTGTCGTAGGACCCTAACCAAATCCGCTCGCGGCTGTTGGGTAGCCGGATTTCGGATACCCATTTCCCCCACTTCCTCTTGCGTACGCCCTTGTACCGGCAACTATCTCTCCTCTCCCTCTCCTCCGCCGTGGGTATTTCACTACTCGTCTGCTTCACCATAATTATTTTCTTTTCTTTTGCGATCAAAGTTATTTCTTTTGTCTTCTTTTTTGAGTTTGGAGAATCCAAGAATATACGAGGACAGATGGATTATGTTTGCTTTTTTTTTTTTTTTTCTTTCTTCCTGTTTAAGTGTTGTGTTTGGTTTTTGCGGCTGGGGAGAATATATATGAAGAGTTTCAGTGGGGGCGTGTTAACTGTGGGGGGAGAAGTGCAGCATTTTGACATTTGACTGTTGGGTTCAACACTGAAAATGCGCGTTTTGACTTTTGATGGGGGGAGACAGACAATTAGACAACTAGAAAGCCGCAAAGAGTCAAAAACAGGTGGGCGAAAAGGGCGTACACGTGGCGTTATGAGGGAAGCAGTGATGTGGAGTTACGCGGGAGGGTGGTGAGGGAAGGATTTTGATGCACGTGTGTTTTTTTCTCTCTCATCGTGATGGAATTTTCCCATCTGTTTTTAAGTACATTCACCTACGTGGATATTTCCTCGTGTTCTTTTTTTCATGATCATCCTACGGAATTTTAGCTTTTTGCCTTTTCGTTTAAATAATGTTAAAATAGTTTCTAACATGTGCAAATCTATATAACGGATGGAAACAAACTTTACTAAATAAAAAAAGATTATTGGACCTCTCATGATCCTATTTGCCGGTTTAGAAATTATGGGACCCACTAATAAAACATAAAAAACATGACAACTTTACTAAAAAATGAGTCAAATTCTCACTCATTTCACCACAGTACACCCAACGCCTGTCACAAAAAGAACTTAAAATGTAATCATCGAGAAAATTTTGATGTTAATTAATGTAATTTATGTAATTAAATCATGAATTATTTAAATAATGATATATTTTGTAATGATTGATTTATGAAATTAATAATATTATTTTAAAATTATATATAAAAATTTTATGTTAAAAATTTTTATGTTATGACTCAGTCGATAATCCTTATCGCGATTTAAGATAAGAGAAATTTTTGATTCAATTATGACTAATTATTCTGTTCATAAGAATTTATGAGTACTGTATAGTGTTAGCAATGTGCTGAGAAGCACTCTAACATTTAAAGAAGTCTTTAATTGCCAATTAGTAAAATCGGTGTTACGCAAGTCACGTTTTGGGTAAAACCGTAAAGCCGGGTTAAGAAATCGACACTATCGGTTATTATGTTTTACTGAGAGTTTAAGACATGTATGTTAAACTCAAATTTTAAGTTATTTAAAGACAAATTTTAAAGTTTAAAAACAACCCGAATAATTTACGTTATTTTAAATCTAAACCGGTATTAATTTATTCCGAATATAACGTTGGACTATGATTTAAACAGTGGACTGAAAACTGTTGGAAATTATTTATCCATTTAACTTATCTATAAATTACTGTCAGTATAAGTTTAATCAGTTTAAGAAGGAATTTTTGGGAGACAAAATGGAGACATGGATTTAATCTTGATATGACAAGGGTTTTAAGTCACCGTTGAGTGTAAATTTTCTCTCCAGCCATACTAAGCATTTTTTAATCAAATTCTGGTCCATGGAGCTTGATTAAGAAGGCCTTAATTAGTGATAAATTAGCTTAGTCATTTGTCTATAAATACCACTACTTAGAATTAAGTTCATTTTTACTATTTCCTTATTTTTTTTCACTCTCTCTCTTTTCCCCTTGTTTGGCCGAACCCCTCAAGTTCTCTCCCTCAAAATTTTTCCACTTCTCTCACACAAGGAAGACTTCAAACCACAATCTAGAAGAAGGAGAAGGAATTTGTGTAGGAATTCCTAGTACTTTCAAGGGTAAAGATTAAAACTTTTTTTTTTTTTTTTCTTTGTTCAAAGTTCTAACTTTTCCATAAAAGTTTAAATCTTTATAGGAATTTCTTTCTTTGGTGGTCAAAATCATTCCTATCTTAAGGTTTGTGGTAAGATTCTTTAAATTTTCTCTCTCTAAGGTTGTTGTTTTGTGTGTTTAGAACAAGATCTAAGCTTTGCATATTAATTTTAAGAGGATAAAGATGCAAATAATAATAATAATAAGTTGACAAGTTTCTGTTTTGGTTTAAAAATTTCAGTCCATTTTGATTTAAATTTAGAGCTGTTAGAGACCAAATTGAGAAAAATTATATTTCATGAAAGTTGTAGATTTCGACATAATGAACATTTCTTTGTGAATGAGAAAAATCTCAATTCTGCCTCTAAAGTCTGTTTTTAGACGTTTTTTCAAAACTGTCCATAATTTCATTAAAACGGTCTAAAACTGTCAATTTGAGTTAGTTTCTGTTTTACTGTTTTGGACCTTTTAGTGGGCAATTTAGGGATTTCTAACTCACTTTTCTTGAAGGTTTCGACGTTACAGACAAATCCTTGTGACTGTAAAAAATCACAATTCTGATTCTAGGATGCGTTAGAGGGCAATTTATGGATTTCTGACTCACACATCTTAAAGGTTTCGATGTTACAGACAAACCTTTGTGACTGCGAAAAATCACAATTCCGATTCTAGGATGTGTTTTCAAGTCATTTTTAAAAACTGCGCAAAATAATATTTGTGCAGCCACTATTTTTACAATTTCAGGCCGTTCCGAGGCCGAACCTCGTTTTCCGCAAAACACGAAACTTTTAGATCGCGACGAGACGAAGAAACTTTGTAAAACTCAAATTTTAAGAATCCAACTCTAAGACATAGTTAATTACAAATTAAGGAAAAATAAAAAAGTTAAATGGTAAGATCTAAAACGGTTCAAATTTCTAGCGAAGAACGTCTTTCGAAACGTTTGAATCTGAGTTTTACATGAATTGAAATTTAAGACAAAATTTAATAAATAAGGCCAAATAGGAAATTTTAAAAGGTTTACAAATTTATGGTTATCTTCTAAAAATAATCACTAAGTACTTCCCGATACCAATTTCTAATAACCGACAATATTACTAGCGGTAAAATATGATTTACTAACGATTTTTAAAATAAAATCGGATTGAGAATTTCTATAAAAATACTAGGCACAGGCCCAACACCCATATTAGGCCCGCAACTTTTCGAGCCTAAGTCTGACACGCTAGTTTAAATGAACATTGTAGACATGTTGTAGACTAATGGGTCATAATACAATTTTAGGCCCAATCTAAGAAATAATATGAATTGGTAACTTAAACATAGACCGTGGTTTAGATAACTAATTACAAGATTAAGTTATCAACCTATGACCGATTAGCAAAGGCAATTATTATACAATAAGAATTTATTAAAATAATCCTTATAATATGTGAGAAGTCAAATGATCCTTATTTAAAAAGGAAATATTTTCTAAGTATAGAAATAAATTTTTAAATAGACTAGCTTATAATAAGTCAAACTCACACCCTCAGTGAGTTTTCTTTACAGAACACAGCATAAGAGGTTAACCTCAGCGAGTAATATAGTCCCAACCTTGACTAATAGTAGGTAAGTGAGAATCTTGCATACAATATGAATAAGTTTAAAAACAGAATGTTATACATGTTTTATGTACATATTTATGCTTAAAGTTATAGTATGATATGCCATGACATATCGCATGCTCACTATTAAGATCTATATGGCTAATAAGAACATTTAAGAGTGTCGTACCAACCTCTCGACCTACGGGGAAGACTTAAGGCCTGAGGAGGCAATCGTTCAGTACCTGAGAAGGTAAATTAGGGTCACAGTGTAGTTGTGGACCTTGCAAACCCTCTTTACCCACTGATTGTGCGTACATCTTGGTACGTACACTCTGGGCCAGATGAATAATAAAATAGGTTTATAAAAAAACATAAGTGGTACATGCATTATTGATATACTTTAAGAACTATGTTTTAATTAACGAGACTTAGTTCCTACTTATTGAGTATAAACTCACCCCTATGATGTATTTATACTGTAGGAAAACAACCAATGAAAGGTGAATGATGGGATGTGCGCAACGGCAAGTGACAGTGTGGAGAATAGGAAATAGATACCGCTCGCATTTTAATTCTGCAATATGTTTTGTTAAGATAAAACTTTTTAATTAGTTTTAAGAAGATTGAGACTTCTTATATAATTTCAAAATTAATATTTGTTAATTTAATATTAAAGTTAAGTTTATTTTCTTTTATTATATGATATATAAATAAATAAATAAATATTCACAAATATTATATTTAATTAATTCAAGTATTTTAAGCGATTACATGTTAATGAGTTTAAAAGGCGGTTACTTAGTTAGGCTCGTCATACTAAAATTGGGGATTAACAGTTTTGAAGAAAAATTAGGCGTTCTACAATTTCAAAAAAAATTTTGCTCATAATAATCATATGGGGACTAATTTGATATAAAATATTAAAATTAGTTTTATTAAACGTTTATCTAGAAGAAACCGTCTAAAACTTTAACTTCGCCTTCAATTTACTCAACATTGTATTGACTTTCAAAATTTAAGTAGTAAATTGCCAATATTATGGTTTTAAGTTTTCTAATAGATTATTATCTTCAAAAGAAAATTGTTTAAATCTGATCATTTATGGTAATCATGTTATAGTTTGTAAACTACATGAATTTTATTTATCAATGGATGCAACCACCTAATATTTCAGAGATTATCCATGTGACTGTACTGTCACGTTCAACAACATATACATATATATATATATACATACTTACACACATACATATATATATATATATATATGTTTCCTGTTATACGTGCGTGGTTTTCTTACCCTACAGTGTTAATATATATTGACATGATCTGCTAATCAAGCAGCGTTGTGATATACTTATATTATATTATATATAAAGAAAGAAATTCATGCAAAGCGATACACTTTTTCTAATGTCAACCAAAACGTTCTACTTAATATTTATAATTTAGACGCTTGATTTCTTAGGTAAACATTCCTCATTAGAAGTCTACACCATACACCCATAAGAAAGAGAAACGAAACGTACATAGTAAATAACTCTTTTCAATATATATTTTTTCCTCAAGTTGGGTTTTACAATATATTTAAGAAAACTGTCTAATATAGCTGCTATATATAATTATTATTGTATATAAAAGAAAGAAATTCATGCGAATCTATTGACTTTTTTCTACTGTCAACCAATTAAACACATTCTACGTCAATATTTATAATTTAGATGCTTCTTAGGTACGCATTCCTTACTAGCTAGAAGTCTACACCATACACCCATAAGAAAGAGAAACGAAACATAGTAAATCACTAATCTCAATATTTGATCAGAAAAGAAAAAAAAAATCTCAATATATCTTTTTTTTCGTCAAGTTGGGTTTTCCAATATTTTTAAGCAATAACTATCTGTGTCACGTTTCAAAGATGTCCATCAAATATCGTAGACTAGTTAATTGAACTAAAGAAGTTACGAGGTTCTTTCTTAATTCCCTTTGCGATTTAGCTAAAAAGCAGCTTCACTTATCAGAAACTTTATTAGTTAAAAAGAAAAGTACACATTCCATAAAAAAGAATTAATTAAAAAAGAAAAGTAGCTGCCAACTTTTTTTTTTAATAAAAAATGCGTCATCATACACATGAGCATCAAACAGTGCGTCGTTATCAATCACCATATAAACATGGGGTCCTCATGTGTTTATATATGTTACAGAATAAACATGGGGGGTCCTCACGTGTTAAGAGTCAGCGCAAAGACATATATATTCAAAGCAGCGTACTATTGTCGTTGAGACCATATAAACATGCATATTAATTCCCCGCGGAAACGACGATCACTATTATGTCTATGTATATATACTATTTACATATATGTATGTGTACTATTTACATATGTGTGTGTGTGTGTATATATATATATATATGCATACGCACACAGACTTACGTTTAAACTTATATCATTACTGAGGTGGAATATATGCAAAGTCAACTCACAAAGCTGCTTATTCGGAATTTCGAATTTATACTTGTCTGTCTTGTGTTTCCACGTATATCTCTTAGAGTGTACTATACGTGGTGGTCGTTGGGGACCAAAATTGGTCTTTTCACTAAATATTATATGGTTAACATTTTTCATTAAAATATACTAAAGAATGTCTAATATTTACTATTGCTGAAAAAAATACTATATATATATTTAGAAAGTTCGAATACGATGTCATGTTTTTCTGTCTTATTGGCTATTTTTCCAATTGAAATTTTACATCTTATTTAAGAATTATAGTTAGATTTATGTCTAAATTTAAATGATATGATGAATAAACAGTGGACTTGTATATATTATGACAGATTAGAATTAACGACCAATCTAAATTGGGAACTTTCTTGTTTTCTTGGTGGCCGAGTGGAATTTAGATTGAAACTCGCGTTGGAATTGTAACAATTCAAGTTTAATTTGTCATTGTTTGGAGGAACGTATATAACATATTACAAATAAAAAACTTGTGGGTTAATATATCTTAGATTGCTTCATCCATCTACTAATTTGCCTCCTAATTAACATTTTCTTCGTTTTACATGGTTTCCTCAAGTTAAAAAGAAATATGTATCCGAAGTTTTTGGCATTTAACCCGATTGATTTATTTGTTGTATAAATACATATTTGCTTGTGTGGCATGTCTACGTAAGCTTTACCAGCTACTGAATTTGATTTTCGGTTGACTTTGGTTGTCTATAACATCCAAAATTAAGTGTTACCCTGTAGGACCACTCGCTACTTGCTACCTGTATATTGCTTTAGAAATAGTTTGTTTTTGTTTTTTGGTTGAGAAGTAATAAGAAAAAAAAAAAAAAACGTCAGACCATCTCTAATACAATGTTATATTAGCATGTGAAGGTTAAGTTTTAGCATTTAAGTAGGAAAATCACTCTCTAATATAATGCTAGTCGTTATATCAAATTAATTATCCACCAAACATAACACTTAGAAATAGAAAAGAAGAAAAAGCAGAGAAGAGGAAGAGAATAATGACGAAAGAATTTCTATATATTCCAATGACGAGTCCATTCCTTTACAATGAATATATATACTCACAAATGTAACAAACTCTATAATTGTGCACCAGCTGGCATAACAACCTGCAGAAGAATATTTCTAATCCCTATGAGGATATACACAAGGACAATCCATATAACAAAATCTGATGTCAGCTAATACAAAAGCTTCTGAATTCTAACCGACTCTATTAATTAATTACACAAGGATTGGATTAATCCTTAACACCCCTCTGCAAGCTCAACGTGGTTGATGAAACAACATTGAGCTTGGACCGAAGCTGATTAAAGAAACCTGCTGACAATGGTTTAGTAAACACATCTGCTACTTGTTTAGTTGCTGGTATATGTAGCACAGTCAAACATTTATCAAGAACCTTCTCACGAATAAAGTATAAATCGAGTTCAATATGTTTGGTTTTTGAGTGAAGGGCATGATTTGCACTTAATGAGACAGTGCTCAAATTATCACACCAAATAACCGGAGCCTTTGTTTGCAAAATTCTTAACTCCTTGAGCAAGGATTGGATCCAGACGATTTCTGAAGTAGTGCTAGCAGGACTTTTATATTCTGCTTCCGTACTCGATCGAGAAATTGTTGGTTGTTTCTTTGAGCTCCAAGAAATTGGACAGCCTCTTAAGAAAATGCAAAAACCAGAAGTGGACTTACGATCATCTGGATCAATAGCCCAATCGGCATCACAATAAGCTTGTAGAAACAAATTTGGGGACTTTGGCAAGTGAACACCATAATGTACAGTCCCTTGTAAATACCGAAGAATACGTTTAACAGCTTGCCAATGAGTGTTGAGAGGGTTTTGCATGAATTGACATACTTTATTAACACTAAAAGTAATGTCAAGTCTGGTCACAGTTAAGTACTGTAAAGCGCCTACAACACTACGATAGAATGTAGAATCAGCGACTGGATCCCCCTCTCGAGCTGATAATTTGAGCCCACCAACCATGGTTGTAGGCAAAGATTTTGCTTCAGACATCTAGACCTTATGAAGAAGATCTCAAACATACTTAGCTTGATTAAGAAACAAGCCACCAGCAGAAGTGTAGTTGACTTCAACACCTAGAAAGAATGACAAAAGACCCAAATCTTTGAGTGAAAACTCACGATTTAGAATAGAAATGACCTCAGCAACTTCTATAGGATTACTACCAGTAATCAGTATGTCGTCAACATATACTAGAAGAAAGATTGTCGAAGCGGAGGAGAACTTGCAGAATAAAGAATTATCTACACGAGAGAAAGAGAACCCAAGATGCTCAAGAGAATACTTAAGTTTGTCAAATCACGCTCGCGGGGCTTGTTTAAGCCTATAAAGAGCTTTGTGAAGCTTGCAAACAAGAGGACCCCGACTTGAAAATTGTTCATAGCCCAGTGGTTGTTCCATATATATCGTTTATTGGAGAATACCATTAAGAAACGCATTGTTGACGTCTAACTGCATGAGCGACCAACCACAAGCCAATGCAATAGTAAGCACAATTCTTAT
>NW_010361931.1:0-12921 GCF_000414095.1 Morus notabilis | reverse complement strand
TTAGAATTTTTCTTTATCTTATACGCCCACCGACAGCCCACAACATTTCTATCCATAGGCCTGTCCACCAAAGTCCATGTCCCATTATTCTGGAGAGCTTGATATTCAGCATCCATAGCAGAACGCCAATTGTCACAATTTAAAGCTTCTTGAACAGTAGCTGATTCACTAGAGGAAAGGTCAGTAGCAATGTAAGCTTTGGGCTTGAAAACCCCCATCTTAGCACGAGTAATCATAGGATGATCATTGGTAGGAAAAATAGGTTGATGGATACTGTCAGCATGTTGAATTCGAGAGTGTATAACAGACTTTTGAGTGGGAGAACAGGGGGATGGACTGAGAACTAGACCGGGAAGATATGGAAGTGTTTAGAGACTCTAGAACAGGCATTGAAGAGAAAGAAGGTTGTGATGATGGACTAGATTGAGAAGGTTGTGGGGAGGAAGTGGGAGAAGTAAAAATAGATTGTGGGAATTCAGACAAAGACTCGGATTGTGTCTGTGTAGGTGAGAAGATGACAGAATTTGGACAAACTATGGAAGATTTAGGTTGAGAGACATGTTGTTCAAAGGGAAAGGACATTTCATCAAATACGACATGCCTCGAGACATAGAGCCTACCATCTGGACTAAGACATTTGTAGCCTTTATGTTGATTACTATAACCTAAAAAGGTGCAAGGAGTTTACCTGAATTCCACTTTATGTGTATTATAAGGTCTCAAAAAAGGGTAACAAGTGCAACCAAAGATTCGAAGTGAGGAATAATCCGGTTTTACCTTGAACAGCTTTTCTAGAGGGCTTGCTCCATGAAGGACTTTAGTTGGCAACCTGTTAATGAGAAAAGTGGCTGAGGAGTATGCATCATCCCAAAATTTAAGAGGTAAAGAGGCTTGTGCTAACAAAGCTAAACCGCTCTCAATAATGTGTTTGTGTTTTCGTTCAACTATACCATTTTGTTGAGATGTGTGAGGACATGCGACTTTGTGATCGATACCATGGAGCTGAAAGAATGATTCCCCCCCCCCCCCCCCCCCCCCAAATCTGTTTGGAGTGATTTGATTTTTCTATTAAAAAGATTTTCAACTAATGCTTTAAATTGTTGAAACACTTGACAAACTTCAAATTTAAGTTTGAGAAAATAGATCCATGTATACCTTGAATACGCATCAACAAAACTAACATAGTAACGCAAACCATTTGTAGAGATAACATGGGAAGGTCCCCACAAATCAAAAGAAATCATTTGCAATGGCTCAGTAAATTATGTCTGAGAATTTGGAAAAGGCAGACAATGACTTTTACCCAATTGACATGAAAAACAAAAACTCATATTTTCATTACTTGGAAGAGAAATATTACATTGAGACAAAACTATTTTGACAATTGGAAGAGCAGGATGCCCCAATCTTTTGTGCCAGACATCTAAGACTGAATTACAAGAAACACTACTAAAGAAACCCTGGTTGTTCCTATCATGTTTTTTTTGAATTTACAACCTTAGGGAATTGAAAAGCACTCTTGCATTGTGGCAAATAACAATTTGACTCTTGATTGCTTGAAGACAAAACTGGACTGACTGGAGATACTGGTTTTGTGGCTGTAGGAAACGATGAGAAATTGGTAACAGGTCTGGTAAGATAAAATTTATAAAGTCCTTCATAAAGTTTTCCCTGAAGAAGAGTTTCTCCCGTGACTTGGTCCTTCACAACACACATAAAAGGGTGAAATTCAAAGAAAACCTTATTATCTTTTGCAAATTGACTGACACTTAAAAGATTTTTTGTGATATGTGGAACATGAAGAAGATTTTTAAGGTGAAAGACATGATTTGAAATAGGATTAGTAACAAGAGAAGATCCAACATGCTTAATATCCAGACCTGTACCATTCCCCATAAGAAGTTTGTTGGTGCCAAGGTACTCTGAGCCAAGCGAGAGGTTGTTCAAATCACTAGTCACGTGGTTTGTCGCACCGGAGTCTGGAAACCATCCACTCTCAGTGAGCATTTTTGGAGAAGTAGAAGCTACAGCAGCAACTGGAGAATGATTTCCACCATGAGCAGTATTAGGGCCATCATGACTAGTAGGACCGGAGAATTGATGGTCAAATCGATAGTAGCATTTATGCACAGTATGGCTGAATCTTCTACAGAGTTGACATTGAAGCCGGTTATTATTATTGTAGGAACGTCCACCGCCACGACCACCACGACCACGACCTCTGATCTGAAAACTGTTCTGACCGAAAAACTGCACATTAGGTGTTTGGGAAAATTTCTGAGTGAAATTTCCATAACCTTTTCTCTGGTTTTGGTAGACCAGATTCACAACCTGTGTTGAGCCATCAAAATTGATAGTGAACTGCTCAATACGACTCTCATGAGCTAACAAGAGAGTTCCCACATCAACAAAAGTATAAGGCTAAGTACGGGAAGTCACACTAACAACAACCGAGTCATACTCGAGTCCAACTCCGGCAAGAAGATGAAGAATCTAATCCTCCTCAGAGAGAATATATCCATATGCAGCCAAAGTATCACAATAGTTTTTAGCTTTGCTTAAATACTCACGCATTGCCATACCTCCTTTCTTCAAGGTTTGGAGTTGCAATTTATACTGCATCACCCGTGCACGACAGCGAGTAGCAAAAATCTGATTCACTCGAACCCAAACTTGATTTGAGGTATGACAGCCCACCATTTGGGCTTGAATATTCTCCTTCATGGAGGTGAGAAGAAAGGAGACCAGAAGTTGTTCTTATCTGGTCCATGCCACATACTCTGGATTTACAGATCTAGGACGACCGTCGACAATGGGTGTCAACTCCAATGGACACTGAGAAGTCCCATCAAGATAAGCTTTAAGGCCAAGTCCTCGAATACCAGCTAAAATCTACTGGTTTCATAAAAGAAAGTTGTCATCAGTTAGATGAACCGACCCTATTTGATTAGCTGGATTAACAATTTGAATAGATGGTATGGAGGCTGGGTGTTGTGAGATAGAAGTAGTGTTTTTTACTGGGGTCTGAGTCTGAGATGTTTCTAAGAGGTCATCGGAGGTTTTCGTCATTGTTAGTGCTCTGATACCAACTTAGAAATAGAAAAGAAGAAAAAGCAGAGAAGAGGAAAAAGAATAATGACAAAAGAATTTCTGTATATTCCAATGACGAGTCCATTCCTTTACAATGAATATATAGACTCACAAATGTAACAAACCAGCTGGCATAACAACCTGCAGAAGAATATTTCTAATCCCTATGAGGATATACACAAGGACAATCCGTATAACAAAATCTGATGTCAGCTAATATAAAAGCTTCTGAATTCTAACCGACTCTATTAATTAATTACACAAGGATTAGATTAATCCTTAACAATAACATACGGTAAATCTGATATTTGATTTGATTGTTACGTTTATCTTTTCATTTACTTATAACAATATTTATATTTTTAAATTATTTTAAAATTAAAAAGTTTACCTTACATAATTTCTAAAACTTAATGATTATGACAAAAAAAATAGATTTAGAATTAGAAATAGCATTATGTATTGTAGTATAAATGAGAATATAACATATCAAAATACTAAATATGCAATTGATATTAGCATTTGTGTTGGAGATAGACTAATGAAAATACTAATGACCATGCAGTTAAAGATAAGAGCCCTTGGATAAGGCCATAGTAGGAACAGACAACTATAATTAGAACAAGTATGCCGAGTTCTTAATATTATGTTTGGTAGGATGAAAATGAGGAAGGAAGAATTTAGAAAACTTAAAACCAAAAAATAGTTATTAAAGTTAACTTTTTCGTTATTTTTAAATATGAATAAAATAGTATTCATACAAATTTATTACTTTATTTCCATCTTATCTAGCAAACAATCGAAGTAAAAAGCTGATATTCTTTCCATCATTTCAATTTTCTATCTTTTATATGTTTTCTCTCATTCCTGCCAAACAGAGTGTAAGAGATCTATTTGAAAGCGGCTTATACTGTGATACAAAAGTTGAGAGGTGCTATAGATGAACAAAAAAGCGATACAAATTGTAATATTTAGATATGAATTGAAGTATAATGTGTACACATGATCACAACAACCATCCAAAATTACAGGATAAATATCTCTCCATTGCCATACATGAAAAATCATCCACAATCAGATACCAAATTGTCAAAATGTGACTATAAAAAGTAATTTTCTGTCCCTGTTGGTGTATGGTACGTCCAAAAACGGTTTGACATACCTGTAGTCTTGGACCTTTGGCAAGAAAATTGGACTTTGTTTGATATGGGACAAGAAATTAAGAATTTTGAGTCTTATTAGAATTTGTATTTTATTTTATTGCCATTTATATTTGGGTTGGGTTTGATTAAGATTCTTTTTTTCATAGATGCTTATCTATTTAGATTTTTATTTGAATTTGGACTTCTAATGAGACTAGGCCAGCCCCAAAAAACCCACCGCCAGCGTCCGATTAAGCTACCGGAATATCGCCCTCTTCTCAAAAGTTGCCACCCAACCCAATGGCGGCCTCCACAACGTCCATGTTGGAACGAGACCAACACAATCAGAAATATAAAGTCAAAAAATCAAGAAAACAAGAGAAACAAGAACACAACAAGATTACCCAGGTTCGGCCAAAAATAGTTTGACATAATCCTACTGAGCTCCTCCACAAGAAACTCAATTCACTATAAAGAAGAAGATTTACACAGAAGAACCCCTCAAATGAGAGATCTAAAACACAAACCCAGAAACCAACCCAAAAGAGGAAAAACAAAGTGTTTCCCGAGAGAACAAGAAAATACCCCAGAAGAAATCCTAATTTCTTCTATTTTCTCACACCCCAAACACTCACTGAACAAATCCCCTTTCACTCACCGTGTACTGGCTTCTCTCACCCGTGAATCAGTTCCAACCTCTCGAATACAAGAAGAAAGCTCTCTCTTATCTTAATCGACACTCTAACCCTAATTCTGATCTCTTACATACATATATATATATATATATATATATATGATATGTTAGAAGAGTAAAGTAGAGTTTGCATCATCTTGAACACGTGGAGCAATCTAATAATAATTGATTTAGACAAAACGTTGCGTTTTGTCTTCCTCTTCTTTTGTTGTCATTTTTTTTCTTTCTTCTACTTCTTCTTCTCATAGATATAACATGATTTACTCTGGGATTATTTCTAACAAACTCCACCTTAATCTTAGAAGTAAATCATGACTTCTTATGGAATCATAGCTCTATCCTTCTAGGCTACGTTTTCCCAATATTAAGCAAATCCAGACATTTTTGGAGTTTGCTTGCAGTGATTACCTTTGTAGCCATATCTGAAAGATTCTCTATAGTGTCAACCTTTTCCAGCCTAACCACTCCATCTTCTACTTTTTCCTTGATGAAGTGATGCCTCACGTCTACGTGCTTGGACTTTTCATGGTATACTGGATTTTTACATAGATGGATGGCTGACTGGCTGTCCGAGTAGATTGTAGGAGTTCCTCTAGCACCTTTAACTCGTTTAGCAATCCTTGCATCCATATAGCTTCTTTAAAGCCTTCTGTAAGAGCTATATATTCAACCTTCGTGCTTGATAGAGCCACTACAGGTTGTAGTTGAGCTTTCCAGTTGATACAGCTACCACTCAAAGTCATCATAAAAGCTAATGTTGATCTCTTCTTATCTTTGTCCCCTGCATAATCTGAGTCTACAAATCCTTCCAATACCATATGTGCTACCTTGGGCTTGTAAATTAAACCATAACTGAGAGTATTCTTGACATACCTCAACACCCACTTCATGGCAAGCCAGTGATCTTACCCTAGATTCGCCATATACTTGCTCAGTATGCTTACTGCATAAGCAATGTCAGGCCTAGTGCAGATCATTGCATACATTAAGGAGCCTACCGTACTTGAGTAAGGAACTTTAGACATCTTCAGTTTGTCTTCTTCTGTTATGGGAGATTGGTCTGCTAGCAATTTGAAGTGGCCGGCTAGAAGAACATTTACTCCTCTTGCCTGTTCCATCAAGAACTTCTTCACGACCTTCCTTAAGTACTCTTCTTGTGAAATGCATAAGGTCTTATCTCTTCTATGCCTTTTTATGTCAATACCGAGAATTCTTCTTGCCTTGCCGAAGTCTTTTATATCAAACTCTGAGCTTAACATTTTCTTCACCTCCTTGATCATTTCTGGGTCCATGCTTGTAATTAGCATGTCATCTACATACAATAGGAGAAGAACTGCATTACTACCTCCCGGGTTTTTGTGATACAAACAGGAATCATAATTGCTCCTTGTAAATCCAACTTTAACTACATAACTATCAAATCTTCTATACCATTGCCTTGGGAATTGTTTCAATCCATACAAGGACTTCCGTAGCAAACACACCTTTTCTTCCTTTCCTCTTACTTCAAAACCAGGTGGTTGTCGCATATAAATTGTTTCAATTAGGTCCCCATGTAAAAAAGCAGTTTTAACATCCATCTGCTCCAATTCCCAGTCTTTTTGAGCTACTAAGGCAAGAATAGTTCTTGTTGTCTTGTATTTCACAACCGGTGAGAACACCTTAGTGTAATCTATGCCCTCAACTTGTGTGAATCCTTTAGCTACTAATCTTGCCTTGTATCTCCTGGGCTCATTGGTGGAGCTTTATCTTTAATGAGCTTAACATTTTCTTCACCTCCTTGATCATTTCTGGGTCCATGCTTGTAATTAGCATGTCATCTACATACAATAGGAGAAGAACTGCATTACTACCTCCCGGGTTTTTGTGATACAAACAGGAATCATAATTGCTCCTTGTAAATCCAACTTTAACTACATAACTATCAAATCTTCTATACCATTGCCTTGGGAATTGTTTCAATCCATACAAGGACTTCCGTAGCAAACACACCTTTTCTTCCTTTCCTCTTACTTCAAAACCAGGTGGTTGTCGCATATAAATTGTTTCAATTAGGTCCCCATGTAAAAAAGCAGTTTTAACATCCATCTGCTCCAATTCCCAGTCTTTTTGAGCTACTAAGGTAAGAATAGTTCTTGTTGTCTTGTATTTCACAACCGGTGAGAACACCTCAGTGTAATCTATACCCTCAACTTGTGTGAATCCTTTAGCTACTAATCTTGCCTTGTATCTCCTGGGCTCATTGGTGGAGCTTTATCTTTAACCTTAAAGATCCACTTGCAGGAAACAGGTTTCTGTTTCTTAGGCTTGTCCACTAAGACCCAAGTATTATTCTTCTTGAGAGAGTTCATCTCATCTTCCATGGCAGCAATCCACTTGCTAGACTGAGAGCATGAAACTGCTTCTTGATATGTACCTGGTTCGGTTTCTGACACGTCTTCAGCTGAGCTTAGAGCAAAGGCTATGAGCTCACTTTCACCATATCTCTGTGGGGGTTTGATCTGCCTCATTAACCTATCTCTTGAGAGAACATAATCTGACAGGGTCTCTGATGCCGCAGGCTCTAGTTCCTCTCCTGGGTCTTCAGCAGTTGTTTCATGTGTTGCTGGCAGTTGCTGCTCTGGATCATGATCAGGTTCTTGATCTGTTGGTGTTTGGCTTGATGCCATTGGTGCCTCCACCTCAAGTTGGAGCTACTGTGGTGTGTTTGTACTTATCCCTGCATCATTAAAAGTAGCAGCAGTATCTTTGTTCTTCTTAAAATAAGGCATGTTATTTTCATTAAAGATTACATCCCTACTAATGATGATTTTAAACTTAGGACCATTTTTCAGGCATAATCTGTATCCTTTGACTCCCTCAGGATATCCTAGGAGTATGCATTTAAGGGATCTAGGGTCTAACTTCCCTTCCCTTTAGTGTGCATATGCTGCACATCCAAAGACTCTCAAATTTCCTAGATTAGGTAGTTTTCCAGTCCAGAGCTCTTGTGGGGTCTTTAATCCTATAGGCTTACATGGACATCTATTAATTAGATAACAAGCAGTGTTGACTGCTTCACCCCAAAAAAATTTAGGTAAACCATAACCAAATAGCATACACCTAACTCTTTCCATTAAGGTCTTATTCATCCTCTCTGCTATGCCATTTTATTGAGGTGTTTTCTTCACAGTTCTATGCCTTAGGATGCCATTACTGTGGCAATAATCTATGAATAACTCGTGGCAGAATTCTAGACCATTATCGGTTCTAAGGGCCTTTACCTTTTTATTTAGTTGATTTTCTACTAAGTTCTTTCATTGTTTGAATTTATTAAAACATTAATCTTTAGTTTTTAATAGGTAAATCCAAACTTTCCTAGATTGATCATCAACTATAAAAAGAAAGTACCTGGACCATGCATGAGTAGGTGTTCTTTCTGGTCCACATAGATCAGCATGTAGGTAATCCAGTGGTCCCTTTGCTCTGTATGTTAATGTAGTGAATTTCAGCCTGTGTTGCTTCCCTAGAATGCACTACTCACAAAAGTCCAAATGGTTAATCTTCTCGTCTCCAAGTAGCCCCTGCTTGCTGAGTTCCTGGAGACCTCTCTCACTCACATGCCCCAGCCTTCTATGCCAGATTTTAGCCCTGGACTTCTCACTAATTATTGATGCTGTTGTACCAGTGACTGTTTGACCCTTCAAAACATAAAGGCCCGCTTTCTTTTCACCTTTCATTACCACTAACGAACCCTTTAAGATCTTCATTGCTCCACTTTCAGCCTTATAACCATATCCTGCATCATCTAAAGCTCCCAGGGAAACCAAGTTCCTTCTAAGTTCAGGAACATGCCTGACATTCTTGAGAGTGTAATAAGTCCCATCATTCATCTTGAAAGTGATGTTTCCAGATCCAATCACTGTACAAGCATGATTGTTTCCTATCAAAACTTTGCCTCCATCTCTCCTTTCATAGTTTGTGAATCAGGATTTATTTGGGCACATATGGTATGTGCACCCAGAGTCTAGAATCCATTCTGACTCTTCTTCAAAGATTCCAACAACAAGCATCTCAGGACTCTTATAACCATTGTCTTGAATGACAATTGCAGCATCCCCTTTCGTAGGTTTCTATTCAACCAAATGCTTCTTCCATTCCTTGCAGAATCTTTTAATGTGCCCTGACTTTTTACAGAAGAAACACTTTCTTGATCCATTCCTGGACTTAGACCTTGAGGGTGGCCTATTCTTGTTCTTCCAACTAGATTCTTTCTTGGGTGGTCTACCTCTAGTAAACAGCCTTTCATCTCCATTCATGTCCTTTCTTTGAGACACTTTATTTCTGATTTCTAGTTCTCTGGATCTTAAGGCATACAATACATCTTCAAGGGTAAGGCTATCTCTCCCATATTTGATAGCATTTTTAACCTCCCTAAAGGACTCAGGTAAGGAAATCAAGAGGATCACTAATTGGTTTTCCTATTCAATTTTCTCACCAATATTAGCCAGGTCTATAACGATCATATTAAATGCATCAAGGTTCTTTTCTAGACTCCTAAAGGTGTCCATTCTAAAACTAAACAAACTTTCTTTGAGGTAAATCTTATTTGTCAGAGACTTTGTCATGTAAAGTTGTTCAAGTTTAAGCCAAACCTTTGCTGCGGTGTCTTCATCGTTGACTTGCCTCAACACGTTGTCTGCAAGGTACAGAATGATGGTAGAGTAAGCTATTTCAAGCATCTCGTCCTTCTCTTCCTCTGTGCCCTTGAAATCTTTCATGTCTCCTAGAGCTTTTGCCATTTTCTGCTGCACCAAGATCGCCCGAAGCTTCTTTCGCCATAGACCAAAATCGCCAGATCCGTCAAATTTCTCGAGTTCAAACTTAGCAGTTCCCATTCTTCAAGATTCCCTGAATTTTTTTTTTCTTTTCCGAATTTCCCCCAAACAAGGCAGACCCTCTAGGCCTTCACTGATCGATACATAACCGTCGGCTCTGATACCACTGTTGGAACGAGACCAACACAATTTTCTTTTCCGAATTTCCCCCAAACAAGGCAGACCCTCTAGGCCTTCACCGATCGATACATAACCGTCGGCTCTGATACCACTGTTGGAACGAGACCAACACACGCGGAAATATAAAGTTGAACAATCAAGAAAACAGGAGAAACAAGAACACAACAAGATTACCCAGGTTCGGCCAAAAATAGTTTGACCTAATCCTGCTGAGCTCCTCCATAAGAAACTCAATCCACTATAAAGAAGAAGATTTACATAGAAGAACCCCTCAAATGAGAGATCTAAAACACAAACCCAGAAACCAACCCAAAAGAGGAAAAACAAAGTGTTTCCCGAGAGAACAAGAAAATACCCCAGAAGAAATCCTAATTTCTTCTATTTTCTCACACCCCAAACACTCACTGAACATCCCCTTTCACTCACCGTGTACTGGCTTCTCTCACCCGTGAATCAGTTCCAGCCTCTCGAATACAAGAAGAAAGCTCTTTCTGATCTTAACCGACACTCTAACCCTAATTCTAATCTCTTACATACATATATATATATATATATATATATGATCTGTTAGAAGAGTAAAGTAGAGTCTGCATCATCTTGGACACATGGAGCAATCTGATAACAATTGATTTAGACAAAACGCTGCGTTTTGTCTTCCTCTTCTTTTGTTGTCATTTTTTTTTCTTTCTTCTACTTCTTCTTCTCATGGATATAACATGATTTACTCTGGGATTATTTCTTACAGTCCACTTATGGGTTTGTATCCTTCTCATCTTTTTATATCTCAGTTTTTTGTGATACTACATTTTGAGACTTAGTCGTGTGTAGGTCTTGACTGCATTTGCTTGCAAATGAGTTTTAGATTTTTATTTTTTATCTTATTTTCTTCAAGGACATTTTTTGATATTTTTAATCAAAATCAACTGTGAACCAAAAGAATGTAGAAATCAAGCATAAAATGTAAAATTTAACTGGGGTTAGTCAAACTGGGGATTTGAATCACAGTTAAAACCTTTTTTTTATTTAGAGCTCATTTAGTTCATAAGTTTGAACAGAAAAATTTGGACAAAAATTTAAATTTTGTGAGAGCAAACATTGCAACAAATGTTTAAACTTATAAAATAAACACACGGCGAGTGTTTTATGTACAAAAAATTTGTATTTCTGTGCAAATATGGATCAAAAGGGTCAAGTATGTTTGAAATCCAACTCGGGAAAAGGAGACAAAAATCAAAGTGCGTGGATTTAGATTTTTACGCTGATTAGTATTCTTTTTTAGTCAAATAACTATTGCCTTGCTCGTTTCGTTCGTTCGAGTTGAGAACTTGAGTTAAAAAGTGAATTCATGTCAAAGAAAATGTTGTAGCAAAAATTTAAGCTATAATTTGAACTAGTGACACGAACTGGATCTATATTAATAAAAAAGATATTAATTAAAAATAAAAGATAAAAATTTAGAGGTATGCACTCTAATAGTAAGTTGAACAATTTTCTCGTTCAAAAACTACCAACAAGCAGTACCTCTGATTCACCCTCGTGTAAAGAGGTTGGGCTCTTCTATTACTAAGGTCCAGTTAGGATTGGACAAACATTAACAAAGCCCAGTTTAGTTCATCGCCTCCACAAAGGCCTGCCCGTGCGTCCAGAATCATCCATAGGGTGCCGTTGGCTAACTTAACCAACTTATTATGCAGGGTCATGGTCTTCTAAAGCGCGTGGTTTGTTATCGTGATTTTCAATTTAACAAATCTAAAACGTGTTCCTCAAATTTTCAGCACTATTACCACTGTGTACCTTGAATTTTAACGGAGCATGTGTATAATAAATAAAAGAAAAGAAAAAAAAGAAAAAAAATGTTTATTAATTGCTTGTTTATATTTAAACTAAGGGGTGTTTATGGTATGATAAGTTAACGTTTGGTTTATAAATTTAAAATTATAATTTAAAATTATTTTTTATTTACGTATATTTTTTATGAGAGAAAATACTGTAGCGAGTCACGAACGATGATTCAAAAGATGACATGAATCTTCATACCAAACACCCTGTAATCTCAAAGAGGGTCTATGGGCTCCCTTTTACATCTGATTGTAACCCCAAACATAATGAATATAATTACAAAAAGAACCCTCATTCTATCAAAATATATTTTTGCCCCCATCTTTTTCTATAATAACGAAAATAACTTATATTTCTGATAAAACCAAATTTCTGCAGACAAAAACATTTTTCAAGAAAAAAAAAACCATGGCAAATCAACAACGAAAGTTGCTGATGAGAATCTATCCTTCTCATTAATTTTCACAATACCTTGTTTCTAAATGTGATCAACCAAAATGAAATAAGAGAAAACCCCATTTGAATACCAAATGAAACTGACCATTATGATGAAAATATCACTAAACAAATCACAGTGGGAAAAAGAACAGAAAAATAAAAAGACAATGTTCACGTTACTAGCATTTTGTCAATTTCTTGGTTTGGTACAACGTTAATCACATGAAGCCAGGGGAGGGTGAGGGGAGGAGGGCGCGGGCGGAGTGAGGCCGGCGAGACGGCGAGGGTGCGACAGGAGGATGGCGATCACATGAAGCCTCAGTGGAAAGCTGGGTTGATAGAGGCTGCGGCGGCACGAAGCTGATGGAGGCTTCTGAAATTAAAGTGTTAGGGTTTATACAAGTTTGGCAATCAAGACTAAGATCAAAAGTTTTGCTTAGATTCACGGTTCAGATTTCTTTAGATAACAATTAGTATTTTATAAAATATAAGGGGTGATATTATAATTGTCAAATTTGAAAAGAAGAGAGTAATCAAATGTAATTGTATCAATTTTACTTTTAATGGACAACACCATGTCAAACATTTTTGATCTGATGACTTAAGTTTTTCACCTTCTCGTAGGAAAAGTTAAGTCCCCTACCATAGACATCCCCTTAAACTAATGTTATACTTGCAAAAATACACGTATAAATAAATATGTAATTAATTATAAAAAAAA